>NW_027102563.1:0-300000 GCF_035609145.1 Eleutherodactylus coqui | reverse complement strand
AAATGAACGCCGGCGTCTGGTACCAAGAAAAATTTTGTTTCAGGACCGGAAGGTTGCTTTAAGGCCATATATATTACTGGTACAACCCTTCTATTCAAGGACTTTGTGTAATCTATTAACCCCTTAGTGACCAAGCCAGTTTGCGCCTTAATGACCAGACCAAATTTTGGAAATCTGACATGTGTCACTTTAACATAAATTATTATTACTCTGTAAAGCTTTTGCATATCCAGGTGATTCTGACATTGTTTTTTCGCCACGTGTTGTACTTTATTTAGAAATTAGACCGACAGAATTTGTGTATAATTTATTTAAAGCGCCAAAATTGGAAAAAAAAAGTTGTAATTTTTTCTTATTTTCAATTGCAATGTCTCAAACATATGCAAACATACCGTACACGTTTGATAAGATATATATTTCCATCCGTTTACTCTATTCTGGACTCACATTTGAAAACCTTTTTTTTCTCTCTCTTTTTTTTTTTTTTTTTTTTTTACACACGCGATTTAGCAGATGTACAAATTTAACATTAATTAACATTTTGAGGAATACTTTGTTTTCCTACACCAAGCCAAGATTGCAAAGGCTCATAAGTGTCAGAATTATAGACACCCCCACAAATGACCCTATTTTAAAAAAAATGCACATCTTAATATATTCACTGTCATGGGTGTCATGAGTATTTTGATCCCACAGTTTCTTTTCAGAAGTTAATACAATTTTGAGGGGAAAAAATGAAATTTCATAATTTTGAATATATGTCATTTTAAAATACATTTTTTTTTCTACAGTGCACATGAAAATGAGGATTTGCACCCCAAAATGGATACCAGTATTTGTCTTGTGTTTAGTAACATACCCATTCGTGTGCACAGAAGCCAGATAAAGTCCGCAGATAAAGCCGGGGGCCTTATGGACGTAATTTCATCTGCCCTCACAGATATGATCCATGAGGAAAGATGAAACAAACTTTTTTTCTTTTTTAAATTTTTTTTACATGATCACTGTTATCCATTGGATAACAGCGATCATGTGACTGGGGACCACATACAGCGGCTCCCAGTGACAACTCCGTGTTCTCGGCTACTCATACTAGCCGAGAGCAGGGAGTTTTTAAATTTCCCAGGCCTCCCGGCCCTGTGCGCATTCGTGTGACGTAATGCTGTCTGGCGCGCATGCACAGACGCCAGGTCCTGCAGGACCAGAACGCCGGGGGACATCGCGAAGGATGGTGAGTATCCTGAGATCTGATCCATTAAGGGGAGCTAAAACTAACTTTTTTAAACTTTACATTGCCTTTAATGCGATCGCTGGGGTGGGGGGTACTTGACAGCATGGAGCTGTCATGTCCAGAGCCTGCAGGGCTTTAATCCCTGAAGGAAGCATGTTTTTACCTCCTCTGGGATAAAGCCCAGCGGGCCAGGACTATGGGGTGGTCACTAAGGGGTTAAACACTGCTAAACGAGTTCAGTGTAATTGACAAACTGTAAGAATGAATGTATGTCTTCTCACAAAGGAAATGTTATTTCTAATACCAATGTTATCTGCTTTTCTTCTGATCTAGAACTATTATGTACAGCCAACGCAACGTGACCATGAATTATTTATGCAATATCAGATTCCGACACTCACCTACCGTCATCGGAACAACATCTGCTCGTAACAGGAAGCGAATACGTCCAGCAAGCTTGTTGCCAATCTTGATATCCATGTATACCTGGGGGTTAGCTCGTACCTTTTTAGCAGGTGGCTCTCCCTGCAAGTAATAAAGAAGATAAAAGAAAAAAAGAGGCACGAGATGACAGACACTAAATACATTTACAGGCATGCATGTTCGGCTGTAGGGGTTGCCTGGTTATCGGATAACAATTTCTCCTACAGGTCCAACTGTTCTAGAAATAACTAAATCAGCTGTACTTACCCTTCCATTGCCATGGTGATGAGCCCAACCGTGCTCCCGATGTTAAGTTAAGGAAGACATCAACAGATATCCTCTGACCGCTGCAGCCAATTGTAAATTGCAGTAAGTAACACTATTACAAACTCCTGGCATCATGGTGCCGGGATGTGAGTGTTGATGCCAGGAGAGCGGGCAGTGACATTACAGAAGTCAGGTGATAACCTGTGACGACATCTTCCACTTCAAACAGCGGGTGGATGGTGGTGCTGCAGTGATGGGTCCCTGCGGCAGATGACGGGTAAGTACAGCTACTTATGTTATGTTAGCACAGTTAGTGCTATGGGTGAACATTGTCCAGTAACCATCAAACACTTAGGATACCTCCACATGGAATGTATTGTCCAGATTTTTTTTTTTTACTTTATTTTCTTTATTAAAGGGGTTGTCCCGAGGCAGCAAGTGGGTCTATACACTTCTGTATGGCCATAATAATGCACTTTGTAATGTACATTGTGCATTAATTATGAGCCATACAGAAGTTATAAAAAGTTTTATACTTACCTGCTCCGTTGCTGGCGTCCTCGTCTCCATGGTGCCGACTAATTTTCGCCCTCCGATGGCCAAATTAGCCGCGCTTCCGCAGTCCGGGTCTTCTCCTCTTCTCTATGGGGCTCCGTGTAGCTCCGTGTAGCTCCGCCCCGTCACGTGCCGATTCCAGCCAATCAGGAGGCTGGAATCGGCAATGGACCGCACAGAAGCCCTGCGGTCCATGGAGACAGAGGATCCCGGCGGCCATCTTCAGCAGGTGAGTATGAAGACGCCGGACCGCCGGGATTCAGGTAAGCGCTGTGGGGGTTGTTTTTTTAACCCCTGCATCGGGGTTGTCTCGCGCCGAACGGGGGGGGGGGTTTAAAAAAAAAAAAACCCGTTTCGGCGCGGGTCAACCCCTTTAAGGAAAATTTGCACAGTACATAATAAAATCATATGGTAAACAAACTCGATATTACAAATAGTACATACTGTGTTGTAACTTGCTTAAACGTAATAACATAACATATTCCTTGTACATTTTTTCTTTTAGGTTGCGATAAACTTAAACAATTAAACTCAAACCGTCCATGCCTATTGGATGAATTCTTTATGAGATAAAGCTCTGCGTTTGCTATTTGCTTAGTAAATGGGGACACAGGAGAGCGTGGGGGGGGGGGGGTGGAGAGAGGGAACATGAGTCTGGGAGTTCATTCTACAGATAAAGTGGAATTGGTATCTAGCCAGATATCCCTTTTTTTTTTTTAATTTGTTTGGGCAGCCTCTGTTTTGGTAAATAATTTTTTCGTAGGAGATTACTGTATTCACCGACCGAACCCAACATGAGATCGTAGGGATTCCCGCAGCCATCCAATAAGTAGCTATTGTTTTACGCGCCAAGAATAAGGTCTTCTGTAGGAAAATGCGGGTGTGGTACGGCCATTCCTCTTCCTCCAATAGGCCAAATAGGATCGGTATTGTCCAGATTTTGGTGCAAATTCACGGCAGATTACAACCCTAAACATTTGACGTGCTGAGATCCATAGTGAAAGCCCACAGCATAAGTTGACATACTGCGGATTTAAAATTCGCACTGCGGGTCAATTAACAATCGTCAGGATGTGGATAAGATGAGACTTCTTATAATCTCATCCACTTCGTCTGTATTGTAATATGCTGCGGATTTTCCGCACGCAAATCCATGGTAGAAAATATGCCGCTTATATGCCACATGTGAAGATACTTTTTCCCTAGGATAAGAGTTAAGGTAATAAGATTTAAGGTTTTGTATCCTCCTAATATCTGTACTTGGAGCTATGATTATTATAGGACCAGTACCTCTTGTGCTGCAGGTTTAGGAGCTTCTGTCCCCTCAGCCTGTTCGCTCTCCTCCAGTGTTTTACCAGAAAATCTTTTGAGCCAGTCGTCATCAGACCAAACTAGAATAAAAAAAATGAAGTGTAAACTTTAGAACATGGAAGTAAAGTAGACATTTGTAAAGGCCCATTTATACACAACGACCTGAGCGATTATCGCTGTGTCATTTACAGCGCAATATGCAGAAGGCAAGCGGGGTGACTTAGAAAGAGTCAGCTCTTCTCACCTGGTCAGTCAGAGCAGCAGGTGTAATTCATGGGATGGAATGAGGGTTGAGTATCCTCCCAACTCTTCCCCAAGCGGCTCCAGGACCCTCTCCATGCTGGACTGAGACACAACACGGCTTTCTTCTATGTTTAAACACTATGGGGCTGATTTATTAAGACCAGTAACTGTAACCAGTAATGTAACTTTATGTCCTGTGGCATTAAGGGTAAGAGGTTTATGCCACTTAATACAAGTGTCTTGGGCGGCTCATGTGCCAGAAGAAGAAATCGTTACCAGCTATGAGGAAGTTCCCTGGTGTAAATTCTACTAAATATAGTGGGTGCCCCCACTTACTTCTCTAAAAGTGTGGAGTGTGGTGCAAAAATCCCAAAAGTTACAAGTCTTAGTGCTGGCTATATTTGTGCACAAAATCAGCTACTTATTTTTTCCCAACATTTGTCCAAGTTGCCACCCCGCCATAACATCATTTTTTCTCATAATTAAAATTGCCAGTAAAAAATTATTACCCGCACCGGCCTCTAGATGTAATTACTGTCCAGGCCGGTCATTTACCAGGAGGGTGGCAACCCTAGTAATGGATGGGACATACTGGGAGATGAGAGGACGGTAATGAATGTGACACATGGGGAGCTGAGGGGACGGTAATGAATGTGACACATGGGGAGCTGAGGGGACGGTAATGAATGTGACACATGGGCAGCTGAGGGGACGGTAATGAATGTGACACATGGGCAGCTGAGGGGACGGTAATGAATGTGACACATGGGCAGCTGAGGGGACGGTAATGAATGTGACACATGGGGAGCTGAGGGGACGGTAATGAATGTGACACATGGGGAGCTGAGGGGACGGTAATGAATGTGACACATGGGGAGCTGAGGGGACGGTAATGAATGTGACACATGGGGAGCTGAGGGGACGGTAATGAATGTGACACATGGGGAGCTGAGGGGACGGTAATGAATGTGACACATGGGGAGCTGAGGGGACGGTAATGAATGTGACACATGGGGAGCTGAGGGGACGGTAATGAATGTGACACATGGGGAGCTGAGGGGACGGTAATGAATGTGACACATGGGGAGCTGAGGGGACGGTAATGAATGTGACACATGGGGAGCTGAGGGGACGGTATTGAATGTAACACATGGGGAGATGAGGGGACAGTAATGAATGTGACATATGGGGAGATGAGGGGACAGTAATGAATGTGACATATGGGGAGATGAGGGGACAGTAATGAATGTAACATATGGGGAGATGAGGGGACAGTAATGAATGTAACATATGGGGAGATGAGGGGACAGTAATGAATGTAACATATGGGGAGATGAGGGGACAGTAATGAATGTGACTCATGGTGAGATGAGGGGACAGTAAGGATATGTTCACAAGGTGGATTCCACCTGGAATTCCATTCTGCTGCAGTTTTTGCCGTGGATCCACACGTGGCTGCAGCCATCAGTGGGAAAAATTTGCGAGCACGTTTTTTGACGTGTATTCAAGAAAAAAAAGTCGTATGTTACTTCTTCATGCGGATCCATGAAAAAATGTGTCAGACATTCAGTACGCGGATTTTGCCCACTGACAGATCTAAATCCACATATTGATCACGAGCAAAAGCCATAAATAGTGCCAAATGGTATCAGATAGAATGCCCTCATAGTGACCCATAGAGAGCGACCCAATAAATAGGGCAAGATACTGAATGCCACCCGAGTGCTACACAGAGTGCCCTCATAAATAGTATCAGATAGAGTGTCCCCACAAATAGTGCTAGACAGAGCGCCCCCATTAATAGTGCTAGATAGAGTGCCCCCATAAACAGTGTACACAGGCAGCTTGCGTGCCCCTATGAACAGCTCGGTCACACATGCCTGACAGTGACCCTATAAAGAGTAGCAGCCATAGTGTCCCAGTAAACAGTTCAACCCCAACAACAGCCCCGTTCACAATATCAGAGCACTGCACAGTGCCAGCCACGGGGTGCCCACGTTAGCAGTGCCATATGACAGAATTGGAGGCAGGTTCACACGGATGGTATATTGATAGAATATCTCATCATTGTCTGATTAGTGAGGGGTCCGCTGTTGGGACCCCTACAATCCCCACACCTTGCTGTAAAGGAAGTGCAGCTGCATTCACCAGCATTATTATGAGAAAAAAGCTAAAGGGACAGTTGAGCCGTTACCCGGGGGGTGCAGACATCCATGGATATCACATAGCATCAGATATCACATAATATGCCATCAATGACATTATGTGTTGGGTAGGATTATCCCTTCAAATGCAGTTTAATAAGCAGACACTAGAGGGAGGCACTGAGCCAACATAGTTAATACACTACATAGCTGTGCCATCTATAGACATCAATGCCCTCCTCATCTGCGTTCTTGCGTTGTGGCACATGTGGACGATAGTGATTATCATCCATATGTAAAGAGACCGTCCTTAAAGGGGTTTTTTAACGGCCAATTTTTGGTTTAACATTTTTCTTTTTTTTCTCCCCATTAAAAAAAAACAAAAAAAAAAAAAACATACCTTATTTATTTGTCCGGCAACATATCCACCTGAGGGCTTGATTTTTACGGACAAGTTGTATGTTTCAATTGTATTATTTAATGTACCACATAATGTACTGAAAAGCTTTTAAAGGGGTTGTCCCGCGCCGAAACGTTTTTTTTTTTAATTCAATAGGCCCCCCGTTCGGCGCGAGACAAACCCAATGCATGGGTTAAAAAAAACAAAAACGTTTAGTACTTACCCGAATCCCCGCGCTGCGGCGACTTCTTATTTACCTTACCAAGATGGCCGCCGGGATCTTCACCCACGATGCACCGCCGTCTTCTCCCATGGTGCACCGTGGGCTCTGTGCGGTCCATTGCCGATTCCAGCCTCCTGATTGACTGGAATCGGCACACGTGACGGGGCGGAGCTACGAGGACCAGGTCTCTGGCACGAGCGGCCCCATTCACCAGGGAGAAGACAGGACTGCGCAAGCGCGTCTAATCAGGCGATTAGACGCTGAAATTAGACGGCACCATGGCGACGGGGACGCTAGCAACGGAGGAGGTAAGTGAATAACTTCTGTATGGCTCATAATTAATGCACGATGTACATTACAAAGTGCATTAAAGGGGTTGTCCCACGCCGAAACGGGGACCCGATGCGGGGACCTAAAAAAAAAATCCGCACAGCGGTTACCTGAATCCCCGCGCTCCGGTGACTTCTTACTTACCGGTTGAAGATGGCCGCCGGGATCTTCTCCCTCGGTGGACCGCAGCTCTTCTGTGCGGTCCATTGCCGATTCCAGCCTCCTGATGTGCCGATTCCAGCCTCCTGATTGGCTGGAATTGGCACGTGACGGGGCGGAAAACACGGAGCCGGCATCCGGCACGAGCGGCCCCATTGAGAAAAGAAGAAGACCCAGACTGCGCAAGCGCGTCTAATTTGGCGATTAGATGCTGAAAATTAGACGGCACCATGGAGACGAGGACGCTAGCAACGGAACAGGAAAGTGAATAACTTCTTATAACTTCTGTATGGCTCATAATTAATGCACAATGTACATTACAAAGTGCATTAATATGGCCATACAGAAGTGTATAACCCCACTTGCTTTCGCGGGACAACCCCTTTAAACATTTCTAAGTGAGCTGAAATGAAAAACAAACCCTCAGGTTTGCCATTTTTTGTAAAGGGGGGGGGTTACAGTAAACAACCTGCAGCTAAAATGACATGTTGACTTTATTTTGTCAGAATAATTACAACAATATCAGATGTATCTAGTTTAGAGATGAGTGAACTAGGGTACTCGAGATGCTCGTTACTCGAGACGATCACCACGCGGTACTGGAGTCAATTGCATTGCCTTCCTCGCATGTTTAGCGCCATTTTCTAGCCATTAAAGAGAGAAGGCATTACCACTTCCTGCTGTGACGTGCCCCCCTTCCCCCAGTAGTGAGTGGCTGGGCCGATCAGGTGACCGCCGAGTACTTAAACTGGTCCCGCCCGCGGCTCGCCTCAGACGCATGCTGGCAGGGGTTAGGGAAAGTGCTGCTGCTGATATAGGGACAGTGTTAGAGTAGGATCCTGTCGTCAAGAACCCCAACGGTCCTTCTTAGGGCTACTCCACATCGTCTGCATTACTGTTGTTGCTGGCTGGGAGCAGTAGTGCACCAATTTTTTTTTTAACCATCTCGGGCTGTGCAGGCCATTTCAACTTTAGCGTTCTCAGTCTGCAGTGTATTACGCAGAGTTTAGGGACGGAGCTGCCTATACAGGGAAAGTTTTACAGTACTCCTGATCCTCTGTGCAAGAACCCCAACGGTCCTTCTTAGGGCTACATCTGACCGTGTGCATTATAGTTGTGGCTGGCTGGTAGCAGTAGTGCATCAAGTTTTGTATTACGCATCTAGGCCTGTTCCCAGCCTTGCAGTTATAGCGTTCTCAGCCTGCAGTGCATAACGCAGAGTTTAGGGACAGAGCTGCTTCTATAGGGAAAGTTATACAGTCCTCATCCTCCGTACAAGAACCCCAACGGTCCTTCTTAGGGCTACATCTGATCCGTGTACTTTACAATTGTGGCTGGCTGGGAGCAGTAGTGCACCAACTTTTGTATTACGCATCTAGGCCTGTTCCCAGTCTTTCCGTAATAGCGTTCTCAGCCTGCAGTGCCGTACAACCAGCTCTCACCATGAAACTGCACTCTAAGGCTGGGTTCACACAGGGCGGATTTGCCGCAGTTTTTCTGTTGCGGTTTGGCCGCAGAAGAAATGCTTCTGCGGCAAAACGACTTCAAAAGGTTAATTTTGGCTTGCGGATTTTCCTGTGGAAAAATCCGCAAGCATTCTTTTCCGCAGTTTTTTAAAAGTTTTTGCCGAGTATTTTGGTAGGGATTTTGCTGCGTCCATAGAGGTCTATGGAAAAAAGAGCTGCGGAAAAGACAGAAGAGTGGACATGCTGCATCTTTGAAAAACGCTCCGCAGTTGCATTTACGCACTGCGGCTGTGCGGAAAAAATCCGCCCTGTGAGAACAGCTTTTTTGCAAAACTCATTTGTGCTGCATTGCACTGCAAAGGCAGCGGTTTTGCCGCAGTGCGGATATGTAACGGCAATCCGCGGCAAAACCGCAGCAAATCCGCCCTGTGTGAACCCAGGCTAACATTTCCTAGCCTACTGCAAACAACTTCAGTTATACCGTTCTGTGTCTGCAGTGCATTAGACAGAGGTCTCACCGCTAAACAGTACTGTAATATTTCCTGGGCCACTGCAAAATATTTCAGCTCTGCCGCTGTGCAGAGCGTCTCACCATACCCTTTTCTTGGTGGGGTTGAGATAGCCACAGTTACCAGCACTATCCACTGGCTTTAGAGTCTTCTCCCACTCCATACAGCCTCTATTATCTACAAATCTCTGCGAGCAGTAAATTACCCCTAGGTATCAGCGCAAGACAGCGGGTTAATTTTTTCAAGTCACAGCATAGCATTCCGCTATCTACAAGTCTCTGTGTGCGGTGAATTAAGCCATAGTTGTCAGTGCTGTACAGTCGGCTAATTAATTTGGGCCCTGCTCTATTCTTAATCCGCCATGATGAGGAGTAGGGGTAAGGGTCGAGGGCACGGACATCCAAGTGAGGGTGTGGGTCATCAGATTAATCACCAATAGAACATATATATGACCATTTGGGACGCCAACTTCCACAGCCCACGAGTTTGCATGATCTAGAGCAGTGGTCCCCAACCTTTTTGGCACTAGGGACCGGCTTCAAGCAAGACCATTTTTACAAGGCCCGGCAGAGTGGGGCGGGACATGGGTGGGGCTTTGGTTATATGGGGCGGGGTTATGAAGGGGGCAGTATAATATATCCCCCCCCCAGCCTGGCAGCACACACATAGAGCAGTATATAATGTATTTCCCCCTGCCCCCCCAGCACACACATAGGGCAGCAAAAATTTATCCCCCCCCCCCCCAAGCACACACATAGGGCAGCATATAATTTATCTCCCCCCCCCCCAGTAATAGGAAGCCCCCACTCCTCAGTAATAAGCAGCCCCCCCCCAGTAATAGGCAGCCTCCTCCACAGTAATAAGCACCCCCCACCCCAGTAATAGGCAGCCACCACCTCTCAGAAATAAACAGCCCCCCTAGTAATAAGCACCCCCCCCCCCCAACCCATATACTTACCTCCTCCCTGCTGTCAGCGTCGCTCCCTCTCTAATTGCCCTGAGCACACTGTAGTCAGTGTGTAGCCTGGCATGCTTCCTCCCCGAGTCCTCTCCTGCGGAACTAATGAGCAGGGGACTCGGGGAGGAGGATCCTGGCTGCACACTGACGTCAGTGTGCGCTGGATCAGTGGGAATAGCGCGATTACCAGCAGGGAGCTGCGGCACCTGAGCTGGTAATCGCTTTAGTGGTGAGCGGCGTCGGCACGCCGCACATGACACGAGGCAGCGGGCCTTGTGTTTAGAACAAAACTTCCCGCCGATGCCGCGGACCGGCGCTAAACACCTAAAGAAAGGCAGTACAACAGGGTACTAGAGCCTCCATGCCCACTGTATCACATGCTGTATCCCAGCTAGAGGTAGTACAACAGGGTACTAGAGCCTCCATGCCCATCCATATTGCATCTTGTATCCAAGCTAGAGGCGGTACAACAGAGTACTAAGCCACCATGCCAGCCCGTATCACATCTTGTATTCAAGCTAGAGGTGGTACAACAGGGTACTAGAGTCTCCATGCCCGCCTGTATCATACCTTGTATCATAGCTAGAGGCAGTACAACAGGGTACTAGAGTCTCCTTTCCGGCAAAAAAACAAAAAAGAAAAACAAGCACTCAGAGGATCCATTGATGGAAAAATAAAAAACATAATGTCTCCTGGAATGCAGCGACTGAAAAGTAAGTATAAAAAATACAAATTCAAAGCGCATCAATTCTGCTATAGATTTTTTTGGTTGGGTTTCTTACAGCGTTAATCATCAGCATAAATGACACAAAACATTTTTTCCACGGGCCGTAACGATTACGATGATACCAAAACTTTTTTTTTTGTTTTTTTCACTTTTTCGCAATAAAAACCCTTTTTTGGAAATTATTTTCTTTTTCTAAATCGCGACATTCAAAGTCCTATAACTTTTATTTTTCCATGGACGGAGCTCGGTGAGGGCTTATTTTTTGCGAGACGAGCAGTAGTTTTTACTGGTACCATTTTGGGGTACATACGGATTTTTTTGATCACTTTTATTGCGTTTTTTGGGAGGCAAAATACTAAAAATTAGCATGTTGCCTCAGTTTTTTGCGTTTAACGCTTTTTGCCGTGCAGGATAAAAACCATGTTTGATTTATTCTACAAGTCTTTATGGACACGACGATACCAAATATGTGGGGTTTTTTATGCTAATATGAGAAAAAGCATTTAAAAAGTGGCAGGGAAGGAGATGCCCTCCCCACTGTTGCAGCGGGACGCCGGCTATGACTGACAGCCAGCTCCTCATATGTGATCTCGCGCTATCCCCAGGACGTAAGTTTACGCCCTGTCGCAGGAAGTACCCTGCTGCCAGGACGTAAACTTACGCCCTGGGGCGGGAAGGGGTTAATTAAAAAAAAAAAAAAGTAGTACAGCAAAAAAAAAAAAAAAAAAACCCTACACAAGTTTGGTATCGTATAGAATAAAGTTATCATGTCATTTTTGTATGTTGTAGAAACAAGACCACTGAAAGATGGCAGAATGTCAATTTTTTCCCCATTTCACTGCATTAGGAATTTTTTAAAAGTTTTTCAGTACCTTATATGGTACATTAAATAACACCATTGAAAAATACAACTCGTCCCGCAAAAAACAAGCCCTCATACAGCGACGTCGATGGATAAACAAAGGAGTTATGATTTTATAAAAGGGGGAGGAAAAAACAAACATGATAACAAAGGATGGCGTCCTGCCTCCCTCACACAGGCGATATTTTTGGCTTTAGGCGCAGCCTCTCACACGGCCTCAGACTGCTGCGATTTCCGTGTCTGGTCTATTTTTGAGCGTGTAGTGCTCCTCAATGACGAGGACTGCTGAAAGCCAGTGAAAACGTAACGTGCGGCAAAGCGCCAGAATTTAAATTGCGCTGCTTTCCCGCGTTCCTGTGTGAGGGAGGGGCTAAAAGCAGCCGGGTGCATATTTACTGTGGGATCCGCCTGTAGTTGCCATTTGAGTGGGCCTGCCCTTACTACCATCAGCTTGGTCCAAGGCCTTTCTTCCCCTCAGGTAACGCTGACCACAGTACACATCACCGTGTTCCCTGCCGCAGGCACTCCCCTCCTGTGCCGCTCACGTCCCCATATGAGCCGCACTACCCTCAGCCGCCAGAGGAGGCACGTTACCTTGTTCACGTGAGACAACCGTACCACGTGATGTAATGGGTCAGGTGCTTCATCACGTGTTGTGGTGACGTAAGAGGACCTTACGGAGAGGGAAAGGTAATGGGCTCCGCACTCCTCAGAGAGGCTGGCGGTTCATTCATAGCCGGTATATTGGGGGCACCATGCAGCGCAGTGCATTGTGGGTGCCTTGATGTGGAGAGCCCTTCATACACGCCTGCTGAACGAGGGATGCGTCTAGCATTAACCCCTTCCTGCACGCTGGAGGCGGGATGTCTGGTATTAACCCCTTCATACACGGATATGCTTCTACTCTTGTTTCTCTATAGACCCCTGTAGCCTAATATCAGAGCAGGGCACGTATATTGGTGGCTGCCTGTCTGGTCGTTTAGTATAGTTGGCCGCCCATATGGCTATCAGAGTGCTGCTGACGGGCGCAGGAACGCTGTAGTGTCGATGCACCTTCATTCTTCTGCTTGGCAGAAGTACTGGCAGTGAGATTCCTACTGGCTGGGCAGTAAGGCCTCCTTCCCACGAGCGCTGACGGGCTCCGCCGCGTAATATTCCGCAGTGAAGCCCGTCACGGCGCCCCCCAGAGACCCCATACTTACCAGCGGAAGATAGCGTGAAGACGCTTCCCTGCCCACCGCCGTCGCGTCATGTGACACGCCCACCACGTCACATGACGCGCGGCGGTAGGCGGGGGAAGTGTTTTTTCACGCTATCTTCCGCTGGTTGCAGCGGGAAATAGCGTGAACGGACGGCTTCCATTGACTGCAATGGAAGCCGTCAGCGTGTACACCCGCAGCAAATAGAACATGCTGCGGGTGAGGACGGGAGATTTCACGGTGCGTAATTCCGCGGTGGAATTACGCATCGTGAGCATTGAGCTATTAGGTTCAATAGAACCTAATAGCAGGGGGCAACGCAGCGGATTTTTGCCGCGGATTTACGCGGCGTAAATCCGTTCGTGGGAAGGAGGCCTAATGGTGTATCGTGGTCATACTACATCATACGGCCAAAGGCTGTACAGTTAGAGCTTCCCAAAGCAGAGCGCATGACAGTCCTAGAGGTGCAAAGGAAGAACAATGGTGGCGCCTGACTGTCCTGCATACGTTCTTGTGCGGAATCAGGAATGCGCCTTTCCTTCCAGTTATGGCTGTGGCTCAGGGCTTATTCAGACGACCGTATATCGGCCGGGTATTCACGCCGGCCGATATACAGCGTCTCTCTCTGCAGGGGGAGGAGGCTGGAAGAGCCGGGAGCAGTGCTCTGACCTCCCGCCCCCTCTCCGCCCCTCCACACTATTTGCAATGAGGGAGATGGGACGGGGCGGAGCTAATTCCAGGAACTTAGCCCCCGCCTCCATCCTGCCCCTTCTCATTGCAGATAGTGGAGAGGGGGCAGGAGCTCAGTGCAGTGCTCCCGCCTCTTCCAACCTTCTCCCCCTGCAGAGAGGGACACCGTATATCGGCCGGCGTGAATACGCTTACAAATAAAGAACGTATCTAGCTGCCTACACGCGGGTGAGTGCGATCTCAGGTGGAGAAATTCGGCCCCATATTGCGCTCGTCAATGTGAATTTTCACAGCAACGTGAGGCATTTTACTGACAAAAGTGTCTCCCATCCTTTCTGTGGAGCAGTGATCCTCCGCCAAGTGTTACCATTGTTTTCAATGGGTAACCTCGCATCACACTTACGTACACCTCGCACGCCGTGCAATGCAGTTTCCTGTTCCATTGAAAACAGTGGGTGAAGCGTTCCAAGGGTCGCAAAAATATAGCACATTGTTTCCTGCACCGCATTGTGAACAACTCACTGCAAGACGCACAGATCTGGCGCTACTATGAGGCCCATTTTTTTGAATGGAGTCCTATACGTGAGCGATCGCAGCAAGTCGTATCTTTTTCTGTTCCTCGGAACGCATCGCCCATTCCTTTCAATGGAACAGTAAAACACATGACACAGTGTGCAATGTGAGGAATCCCACTGAAAACAATGGGAACCGCTCATCCTCCGACGTGGCAGAGGATCGCTGCTTTACTGAAGTGATGGGAGGCGGTTTTGCCATAAAAACATTTGGCATCGCGGTGAGAATGCACGTTAGCGAGCGCAATATTGGGCTGAGAAACTCCGGATGATATCCGCCCGCCCATGTGCAGGTAGCCTAAAGTAAATCTTATGGATTGCTTTTTTGTACATGTATGATAAATGTTAATAACATATATATTCTTTTATAAATGTATAGATTCCGTTATATATTTGATAACTATCAAAAAATGACATAAACCCCTTAACAACACAGGATGTAAGATTACGTCCTCCACGTTTGGGGTATCCATTGAGGGAGATCATGGGGTGATTCCCTTTCATACAGCGCAGGTGCCGTCTGTTTCTGACATCCGCCTGCAACATCCATCGGCCAATGTTCCAGCGGGCCGTGCGGGTGTCATGGCAGCTTGGGGCCTTCTTGAAGGCCCCAGGACTGTATTAGCAAAATGCCTATCAAACCATGCCTGAGGCATGGCTTGATAGGATGCCTGTTAGGCCTCAGTCAGACGGGCGATTTTTCGCACAATTTGCGCATGCGTCTGGCGATTTTTTTTTTTTTTTTAAACCATTGCTTTGCAATGGTATCGGACACATGAGCGCTTTTTATGCGCTCGTCCGATAAATTATAGAACAGAAATCGCAGATCGCACCTATGTGCGATCTGCGATTCCTGTTCTCTTCTCTATATGCGCTCAATGGGGCCGGCGGCAGCAGCGCCGACCCCATTGAGAACATATAGAAGACAAATCATTCTTCTCTGCCACAGCTGTAACAGCTGTGGCAGAGAAGAACGATGTTTGCCCATTGAATTCAATGGAGCTGGCAATACAGCCGGCTCCATTGAAAGCAATGGGCTGCCGGACAGCGCTGGATGAATTGTCGGGAAGGGCTTAAATATATAAGCCCTTCCCTGCAATTCATCCAGAAATGTGTTAAAATAAAAAATATATATATATATATATATATATATATATATATATATATACTCACCTTGTCCCAGGAGTCGGAGTTCAGCACGGCCGGCCTGCAGTGGGTGTGAAGGGGGTGTGACTCAAAGCTGCCCCTGATTGGCTCAGCGCTGAGCCAATCAGAGGCAGGTCTCACTCACACCCATTCATGAATTGGCTCAGGCTGAGCCAATCAGGGGCAGGTCTGACTCCCACCCACTGCAGGCCGGCCGTGCTGAACTCCATCTGCCGGGACAAGGTAAGTATATATATTTTTTTTATTTTAACACATTTCTGGATGAATTGCAGGGAAGGGCTTATATATTTAAGCCCTTCCCGACAATTCATCCCGCGCTCGCCCACAGCACATTGCTTTCATGGAGCCGGCTGTATTGCCGGCTCCATTGAATGCAATGCGCTGGACAGCTCCAGCCTGTTTCTAATGAAACGCGGCTAGGAGCAGCTTTTCGGGCGATTTTTGGGCATCGGTCACGCGATTTGCGGATGCGCATCCGTCATGCGATCCGCAAACCGCGCGAAAAAACGCCCGTGTGACTAAGGCCTTAGAATGCGGTATGATGTTATGCTATGACAGTACATCATACTGCAGGAGCAATCAAAACATCACTAGTTCTTGTTCCCTCGGGGGACTTAAAAATAAAAAAAAATGTCATTTTAAAAAAGTTTTACTAATTATGAAAAAAAAAAAAAACGGTAATAAAAGTTAAAAAAATCCTTTTGCTATTTTATAATAAAAGAATCGAAATAATAAAACAAGAATACATGTTTCGTATCGCTGTGCCTGCAAAAGTCCGATCTATCAATGTAAAACATTATATACTCCGCATGGTGAACGTCGTCAGAAAAAAAATAAAGAACGCCAGAATTGCACTTTTATGGTCACTTCGTCTCCAAGAAAAAATGTAATAAAAAGTCATATGTACTCCAGAATGGTACCAACGAAAACTACAGGACATCTCGCAGAATATGAGATGTAGCATAACAATGTCAACGGAAAAACTAAAAAGTTATAGCTGTCAGAAAATGGCAGCAGATAGTAATTTTAAAAATTTATTAATAAAAGCAATACAACAACAAAAACTTGGTAAATTTGGTATCCTAGTAATCGTACTGACCCTTAAAATAAAGTTATCAGGTCATTTTTGTTGCAATGTTTACACCGTAGAAAGAAGACGCAATCAAAGATGGCGGAATTTAAAATAAAAGAGTTATGATTTTTTAAAATTGGGGAGGAAAAAACAAAAATGGGGGAAAAAAAGGTGACAGTCCCTAACCCCTTCCCTCTATATGACGTACATTTACATCATGCAGCATTGGGGTATTATGAAGAGAGATCGTGGGGCGCCTGCTGTTTATTACAGCTGACACCCGCGGGCAATAGCTGCAATCAGCAGCACAGCCAATCGCGGTTTTTAACCCTTTTACGCCCCGTGTGAGATTGCAGGAAGCTGTGCTGGTGGCAGCCAGGGATGGATTGATAGGCTGCCTGTCAGATTGCAGTATGATGTAATGCCATGGCAGGAGCGATCAAGTTGTGGTCCTAAAAAAAAAAAAAGTTAAAATCAGATCAATAAAGTTTTACTAATTGTGTAAAAAAAAAAAAAAATTATAATAAAAATTTAAATCACCCTCCTTTTGCCATATCTATAATAAAATCTAAATCATAAAACAAAAATACATAATTGGTATCGCTGCGTCTGTAAAAGTCTGATCTATTTACATCGCATTATTTACAGCACACGGTGAACTTCGTCCGGAAAAAAAAAAAAGAACATCAGAAATGCACTTTTTCAGTCACCATCTCCCAGAAAAAATGCAATAAAAAAGCGATTAAAAAGTCTTATGTATTCCGAAATGGTACGAACATAAACTACAGGATGTCTCGCCAGAAATGAGCCCATACTCAACTATGTCGATGGAAAAATAAAAACGTTTTTTGCAGCAGAGAATAATTCTAAAAAATTAAATGTCTTGTATTTTTTTCTTAGTAGTACAGCAAAAAAACACTATAAAAGTTTGGTATAATAATAATAGTAGTGACTCATAGAATAAAGTTATTGTGTCATTTTTGTTGTAGCTAGAAACAGGATGCACTGAAAGATGGCGGAATGACGTGGGTTTTTTTTTTGGTTTTTTTAAATTTTACTCCACTTAGAATTTTTTAAACATTTTTCAGTACCTTATAAGGTACATTAAATAGCACCATTGAAAAATACAACTCGTCCCGCAAAAAACAAGCCCTCATACATGGACAAATAAGGGAGATACAATTTTTTAAAAGGGGGGAGGAAGAAACAAAAGTAGAAAAAAAAGGCGCTGCATCATTAAGGGGTTAAAAGAGAATTCTTTTTTTCCCCTTTAACAAAAATATTCCATAGGGTGCGTTCAGACGCAGCTGCAGATTTACACCAACGTTACGGAAACGGTGCGGATTTCACCCTTTCCATAGAAGGGGTAAAGTCCGCTGCAGATCTGCACCAAGAATGATACGGAAATGATGCAGACTTTCCACTAGGTGTGAACGTTCCCATAAATGGATTCTAATTAGTGATCTTTATCTCTAGCACGTTCATATAGCAGTGCAGTAGTCGGTGTATGACTGGATACGCAGATAACATCACACTAACGTCTGTTTGTCATTCTTACAGGATGAAACATTTATCGTCTCTGACAATCTGCCCGCATCTCTGGCGCTCCATGCCATGCCATCTCTCTGAGCTCCGCCTGGATTATGTTCTGGCAGGTGGTCAGTCCTTTCAGTTGGTTTGGTTTTGGTGTATTTTTTGTTTCTTTTATAAGTGTAACATATTCCTGATAACAAGTAAATGTACTACGTTTGTCCCCCTTTGTGACTGCAAACTTCTTGCTAATTCGTGACTGGAAAACTCTGTAGCTTATCTCCCGCAGCCTCATTTTAGCACCCTTACTTTTTCCGGAACACATTAGGCCTCATGTCCTCGGAGCGGAATCCGACCCTGCTTACCCGTTCGGGTCTTCTGTGTGTCTGTCCGGATCTTCAATTTTCTTCACTGCAGATGTGTGCAGGAGCGCCGGCCATCGCACATGTGCAGTGGAGATTTTTTTTAAACTCCTGCTTTACCGTGGGAACCGCACTGCAATGGAGCATGCTGCGACTTGTTTTCTGTGCTAAAAGGTCAGCAAAACAAATCTGCATGCTTTTACCCCTTAGTGACGGCCCCATAGTGTTTTTACATCCTAGCTAAGTGGGCTTTAATCCCAGAGGATGTAAAAACATGCATCTTCTAAGGATTAAAGCCCCATGGGCTGTGGACGTGACAGCTCCATGTTGTCGGTTCCAGGGGGTAGCTGACAACATGGAGCAATCATGAGGGCCCACGGGGAGCCCCCACCCAGCAATGCGATCGGTGCTATCCGATGGATGGCGCCGATCGCAATAAGGTAAATAAAAAGTTAAAGTTTCAGCTCCCCTCACAGAATGTACCCACGAGGGAGGCTAAAACTACTCACCTCCATCCTGCGTGATGTCCGGCGACGATCTGGGCGGGAGCGGACCCTCCGGCGTCTTCTGCGCATGTGCGCCTTAGTTAAAATGGTGATGCATGTGCAGATAACCAGATCGCCATGGGGCATTTGAAATCTCCTGTTTTCCGGCTACTGAAGGTAGCCGGGAGGCAGGAGATGTTGCCGGGCTCCGTGATCGCCGCTATCCAATGGATATCCTATAAGTCTTCAGTAGGGGCAAAAAATAATGACCTTATTTATGGAGAATGAACGTCTCTAGAGAGCTCAAACACCTTTGAGACGCCTCAGAGATTCCTATTACCAACATGTTAGAATCCAAGCAATCCCTGAGTCAAGGTAAAAACCCTGCAACTCTCCGACTGCTCAGCGCCCATCAGTCCTGGGCAGGTACTTAGTGAGTATGCTCGCTCATCTCTACGCTTAAGTAATACGGATATGCCCCCTTGTTTCTTCTGCCCATGAACATATTACATATATCATATCTGCACTTGTATTTTTATATAGAGTCTCGGTCAACACAGTCAATAGCAAGTCAGGACCCCAATGCTGAGATTACAGAGGCAGTGGCACCAATCTAGCATTGCGTCCCATTCACAATGTTTCCCCCATACAGGGGTTCCCCAATAGCATCCTTATTTCAGAACATTCAGTGTTGAGATATTACAATCTCCTCTGAGCATCCCCAGTCCTCCGAGAACAAGGCCTTCACACATGTGGTGCGTCCGCTACCTTTAGATGGCGCTTTCCCTCCTACCTTTATATCTCAAGTTACTTCCCAAGATACTTTAGGCTGTATTCACACGGGGCGGTTGGAGTTCAGTAAAAAACAACATTGACCAAACTGCCCACGTTTTTGCTACGGCTTTGATGCAATTGTGGTGAAAACTGAAACCGCATCAAAACCGCGGCAACAACATAAGCAGTTTTCCCGCTGCGGTTTTGTACATTGTTTCCACCATAAATCCCGGCCAGCGGCCATATTTACCTATACAGCGGTACCTCGGGTTACGAGTGCCTTGGCTGGAGAGTTTTTCACTTGCGAGCAGGCTCTTTCCCTAATTTTTGCTCCAATTTCCGAGCAAAAATTTGGGATACAAGCCTGCTTGCAAGTCAAAAACTCACAAGCTAAGGCTCGGGGGGGAGCGGGAGTTTCTATACTCACCTGTCGCCGGCGTGTCGTCTTCCCAATGGTCTGCAGGCTGTCACTCCCTCCTCTACGCTGACAGAGAATTGCTTTCTGGATCTGGGGCTTAAATGTCCTGCCTCCAGCAAGCATTGAATTTAATAAATGGTAGAGCGCTGCCTGTGATTGGCTGAGGACTGTGACCAATCATAGGCATCGCTCAGCTGTTCAATAAATGGCTGAGCGCTGCCTGTGATTGGCTGAGCACTGTGACCGATCAAAGGCATCGCTCAGCTGTTGTTCAATGAATGGCTGAGCACTGCCTGTGATTGGCTGAGCACTCAGCCAATCAGACGCAGCCCTTTCAGCAGCGGGGATTTTAAGTCCCTGCCTGCTGAAAAGCTTCACAGCCGTGCGGGGAGAAGACAGGCCAGTATAGATTTTACTTTTTACTACAGCTAGGGATGATTTTTTAGGCTTCGATTTAAAGCCCTTCCCCTAAAATTACTGCAGGTGTGACGGCAGGGCATTGCAGTGGCCCCCGGATCCCCCACAAGCTGGGAGCGCCTCACACGGAGAGTATGTGTGTAATACGCACCAAGACGGTGCACGCCGCTGTCTGTTTTGCGCTCACATTCTGTCCGCTGTCCCCGGAGGCACAAATAGAGCCATGTAGCGGTTGTTACCGGGTCTTACACACTCCACACAGTAAAGCCGCTGCTCATTTACATGTGAAGGTACACTTGTTTTACAGCCCCAAAATACCAGAATTTCTGCCTAATAGTCTCAGCATTGTGATGCCCTTTAAGGCTCATTCACACGAGCGTGCGGGAAATCGCTGGGTGTATAAGGGGGCGACCTGCTGATTGGGGGTCTCACTGCTCAGAGCCCACCGATCTAGAGAACAGGACTCCGATGTCCCCCTCTGCCCGGCACTTCAGGGGTCGCCCCTCCCCCACAGGGACACCATTGTGGCTGGCCACGAATCAGCTTCAGTGTGGCTGATGGACGGGCGGTGCGGCTACCTCGGCAGCCCCATGTAAAGTGACAGGTGTCAGCGCACAGCGTGATCCAGCCAGTTACCTCCTCACACAGGATTACCAGTGTGACCGCCATACCGCCACATACTGCATATCTCACACATGCCGTCCTGCACGGTCTTCCTGGTTTCCCGCTGTCACCCGGCGGCATGGTGTATAAATGCCACAATAATTGTGCCCAGAGGTTTATATGCCACCATGGGAAACAGGGCTGCAGTGCAGACAATACACCACAACATGCCGGGTCCTGGAGAGGCCGTGAGAACTGCGAGCAGCACAACACAGAGGGGGATTACATCTAACGCCATATCATACACACTACAGCACACAATACACAGGAGGGCGCCCCCTGGGGGAAGAGCCACAACTGTATGAGAGCGCTAACCATGAGGGAATACTAGCGCCCCTCACAGGAGCCGGCCGCGTCCCCCGTCAGCGCTGAGCTGCCGCTACAGGACGCTGCCAGCCTGACGGGCCTCCACGGATGAAGTTACCTCACGAGCCGCATCCTCCCGCCGCGCGGTCGGCCTCTGCTGACTGGATGCGCGCGGGCCGACCTCTGAAAGCCGCCTGCTGTGTCTTTCTCTCTCTCTCCCCCCGAATCTATAAAACCTATGTCCCGCCCACCACTTCCGGTTGGAGCCCCGATGAAGTGCAGGAATGTTCTGGAAGAAGGACGGCGGGTTTCCTGCTCCATGAGCCCCACGTGATCGGCTCCTTTCCCGCGCAGTGAGCTCTCTGCACTGAGGGGGGAAGCGTGAAAGGCGGCTGCGAGCTGAGGTGCCGGACAAGAGGCTTCACGGACTATGAGTGGGCTCCGTGCTCGGCTTATTAGACTGCTTTCTCATTGGCAGCAGTGTATGAAGAGACGGCCTGGTGTCAGTACAGCTGCTTGTGGGGCATTATGTGTCTAGGAAGTTGGGTGGGAAACAGTCAGCCATCTTGGAGGTAATCGGTGAGCCCCTCGCATTACTGACCGATACAAGCAGATGTGTCATATGGCCGAGACAACTACAGTTTGTGGTCAGCTGATAAGGGCTATGTGATATTATTCAACTAAACCACCGAAACAGAAATACTGGGGTGGTGCGGTGCATAGCTCTACAGCTGCGTCCCCGAGGTGGTGCGTTGTGTGGCCCCGGTGGCTGCGTCCCCGGGGTGGTGCGGTGCGTGGCCCCCGCCGGCTGCGTCCCCGGGGTTGGGCGGTGCGTGGCCCCCGCTGGCTGCGTCCCCAAGGTTGGAGTTTTGCTCTGTATGGCTTGTGGTCGCTGCTCCTTGCTGCTCACCCTTCACCCCCATTGACCCCAATGATATTGCGAGGTTGGATGACGACACAAGATCTCTGCTGGCCCGGCTACAGTCTGCTGTCACCTTCGGGGGCCTGAAGGAACAAAAATGGCTGAACCACTTCCCTGCCCGCCTGATGCAGACTGTTCACAGTACTCATCCGTAGCCTAAACCAGAGTTGCACAACCATATTTGTGCACACAATATGCTGAAAATAGAACCCATTGTTTCTTTCCCCCTCCATCCTCTCCCCAGTGGGTTCGTTCACACGCACGTATTTGGCGCTCGTGCACAATGCGGTTGTGCAATAAAAATGTGCAGCCTTTTCTATCTCTCCGTGCATTTGTGCATAGAGAGAACATTTGGAACTCCTGAAGCTATCAGCCATTTAAATGGCTGAGAGCATTGGTGCATGTTTTTTTTTTTTCCGCATGCAATTGCGCACATCTTGCGTAGTTTACAGTGCATTTTGCATGGGCAAATCCCACTTCGCAAATACGCTTACACTACGCTCTGATCGGACTTGGCAGCACTGGTTACTCCGCAGGTGTGATGTCTTAGACTAATGCAGTGTGCAGCAGGCGGTCCGAGAAGCTGGGCGGCCATCTTCAGGTCTCCAGGTCTGCTTTAGGGGTTTTCTCACTAGACAGTATATCCCATCTGCACAGGACCCCCAGTGAACAGCGCACTCTGAACGCACTGTGACTGGAGTAGCGGTGCGCATGCTTAAGCGCCATTTCACTCCCTTCTATAAGATGAATGGAGGTTGCTGAGCGCAAAAAAGCGATAGTCACGCATGTACACCGCTGCTCCATTCCACGAGGCATTCAGGGGGGATGCTGCTCTCTGGACCGCTGGGGGGTCTCAGTCGTTGGATCCTCAGTGATTAGACATCTGCAATACTGTGGGGTTTTCCAGAACTGAATTATTAAGCCAAGGATACAGACCTAATTTCTCCCCCAGATTTTTGATTTCAATAAATTGTAACTTGCCCAACTTTCAATAAATCATAACTAATTTTCTGCTGCCGTTGTATGAGGGCTTGTTTTGTTTTGTGGGAGTTGTATTTTTTAATGGCACTATTCAAGCCCTATAGAGGTATAAAAAGTCCATGTGCACTAATTATGTCCCATGTGAAAGGTTGCTTAATAGCAAGTAGAGCCAGGCTTCCACTAAATATAGCAACTACAGAGCCACACACTCCCACCCCAAACCGCAACTACAGAGCCACACACTCCCACCCCAAACCGCAACTACAGAGCCACACACTCCCACCCCAAACTGCAACTACAGAGCCTTTACTTTTTGCAGTAATAAAAAGTTTTTTTCTTTTAGTCCTTTTAAGGGGATTTGAACTTGTGATTGTTTGATCACTCTTACAGTATAATGCAATACCATAGTATTGCATTATGCCACATTTTGACAGGCTTTGTGGATCTTTATTTGCAATTTCGTGGGGTACTGGTGGATTATGTCGCCACCGGAAGCTAGGGATTTGACAGTAGGAACACCCCTGTCACACCCCTAGCTCCCGATTGGCTCAATGCTTTAAGGTGCTAGGAGCGTGTGGAAGTATTTTTGCCTGCCCTGCCCTGTTATGGTAAGGGGTTAGTTTTCCCCTTAGGCTTAGCTTATTTGCTGTAAATGCTGCCATGTTACAGCATTTACAGCGAATAAGCGAAGCCAAACAGGAAAACTAACCCCTAACCAGGCAGGGCAGGCAAAAGTACTTCCACATGCTGCAGCCATCAGTCAGTGCTCGTTGTGGGCCGGTCTGCCGCCGGCGGTGTGCTCTGTGGCGCCCCGCTAATTCACAGTTGTGGTCTGCTGTCCCTCAGCCAGCGCCACTCCTGCTTTGGCCACTGTCTCCTCGTGCTGTGTGTAACGGCACTTGGGGTATTTCAGAGGCTGGCAGTCGCAGCCTCTGCACTGTCCTCTGGTGCCTCCAGCCTCTGGCAGCTGTGCAGCTCGATGCAGTCCTCTCTGTCGCTTCCCAGGCTCGGCGCTGTCCTCTGCCGCCACTGCTCCCAGCCACACCGCAGTCCTCTGTCCCCAGCCAATCAGAAGTTGACAGGTGTATTATGTCGCCACCCCTTACTTCCGGTGACGACATAATACACCAATACCATTTAGTGGAAACCTTGTGGCTCTGTAGTTGCTGTTTAGTAGGGGGTGGACGTTGTAGCTCTGTATTTGTTGTATAGGGAGAGACCTCGGGGCTCTGTAGTTTGGGGGGGCGGGGGGACCTTGGGGCTCTGTAGTTATATTTAGTGGAAACCTTCTTGTTGTATATGCTATTATGGGGGAAGGGTGGGGAACCTTGGGGCTCTGTAATTGCAGCATGTGACTGCAGCATGTAAAGGGCAGTCACCATGGGTCCCCCCAGAATGTGATCAGGGAGTCCTGATGGGTCTCTGTGGAAGTCCCCTAAAGAGACAAAACGAAAAAAAAAATTGTTAAAAATTATTTAAAAAATAAAATAAATAAAATTAAATTAAAAACACTTGTCTGCCTTTACTTTATGAAAAATTAAAAATACAATTACACATGTGGTATCCCTGCGTCGTAATGACCCAGAGAAGGAAGTTAGTACATTATTTAACCCCTTAATGACACGGTCCCTTTTTTTCTTCTTTCCCCAATTGTTTTTTTCCTCCCCCCGTTTAAAAAATCATAACTCCTTTATTTATCCTTCGACGTCGCTGTATGAGGGCTTGTTTCTTGCGGAACGAGTTATATTTTTCAATGGTGCTATTTAAAGTACCATATAATGTACTGAAAAACTTTTACAAAAATCTAAGTGGAGTAAAATGAAAGAAAAATGACATTCCACCATCTTTCAGTGCGTCTTGCTTCTATGGTAGAGAAACTGCAACAAAAATGACCTGATAACTTTATTCTATGGGTCAGTACGATTACTATGATACCAAATGTGTAAACTTTTTTTTACTATAGCACTTGTATTTTTTTGCAAAGACATTTCATTTTTTAAAATTATTTTCTGCTGCATCTTCTGCGCGCAATAACTTCTTTATTTTTCCATCGACATACTTGAGCAAGGGCTCGTTTTTTGCGGGACGTCCTGTAGTTAACGTTGGTACCATTTTGGAATACATACGACTTTTTGATCACTTTTTATTGCATTTTTTCTGGGAGACAGGGTGACTGAAAAAGTGCAGTTCTGGCGTTCTTTATTTTTTTTTTCGGATTACGTTCACCATGGGGGGTAAATAATGCACTATTTTGATAGATCAGACATTTACGGACGCGGCGATACCAAATATGTATTTTTCTTTTATGATTTAGATTTTTTATTATAGATATGGCAAAAGGAGGGGGATTTAACTTGTATTACTTTTTTTCCCTAATCTCCCTACAAATTTTTTCACAAAAGTTATGCAATACATTATATATACCCAAAAATGATGCCATCAAAAAGTACAACTTCTCCAGCAAAAAACAAGCCCTCACATGGCCGTGTCAATGGAAAAATGAAAAAGTTATAGCTCTTGGAACGCGACTGCAAAATTAGTTAAAATTAAATGATTGTCCAATTTAAAAAAACCTGCCCTGATGGGCACGACAGGGGGGTAGGAAACCCGTCACTCAAGGGGTTAATGTTTTCCACCTATCATAAATAGAGAGTGGGTCACGGCTTATCTTGGCCGACAGCAAGTGTGTGTAAAGTGCTGATATTAGTCCTCTAGGTCCCTGTAATTTAAGAATACCTACTGTTGGGTATTTGGAGATTTTGGTAGAATTCGGTGGAAATTCTGCATTCAAAGCATGTCTCAACTGAAAGTACCTGAAAAGTTGAAGTCTAGGTACTTTTAGATTCTCTCGTAATTGTATATAGGACAGCAGTATATTATCCTCGTATATATCTCCTAGAGTTTGTATCCCTAGTTTAACCCAGTATCCAACACCCTGCATCATCTTGAGTGAGGGCAAAGTAGGGTTATTCCATAAAGGAGTGTCAGTCATTGTATCTGTGTATTGTTGGATACGCTTTGCTGCGCGCCACACAGGGCCACTTTATGCATGGTTATAAGTCTTGATGATTTTCTAAAATCTGGATGTTCCAAAAACCCAATTAGATTCTGACCCTCTAACTCATCGGCTAGGTAATGATCTGTGATTGGCATCTCTTCCCAAAATGAACCAATCCCTGAGATTACGTAACTGTCTTGCTATGTAATACACTTTAAAGTCGGATAACGCCATTCCGGCTTGGTTTTTAGGGCGTTGTAGTGCAGTGAGTTTAAGCTTGGAGTGAGACGGGCCCCAAACAAATCTAATACTGACAGTTTAAGGTTTGGAAGAAACTTTCTGGAACTTTAACCGACATATGTTGTAACGAATATAAACATTTGGGTTGGATTACCATCCTAATAAGGTTTATACGACCTGCCACGGATATAGGTAATTTCCACCAGGCCTTCATTTTCGTTTGTATTAGGTTTTGCAGCGGACTTGTAGTTTTTATGGTCTTGCACTATATTAATTCCTACATACTTGAATTTGGTTATTTCCAATAGACCACAGGCTGACACATCAGAAATTGTGGTCGCGTTTTGGGCTGTATACATTATTGCAGATTTGGACCAGTGTATATAAAGTCCAGAATGTTGAGAGAGAGTCTATTATCTCAAGGGCTTGTGAGAAGGAATGCTCTGGGTTACGGAGGAAAAGAACCATATCATCTGCATATAGACCAACTTTACTCTCTCTACCCCTCCAACTCACTCCCGTAACCGCAGAAGTATTGCGCAAACGGATGGCCAGTGCCTCAATTGCTATTGCAAAAAGGGAGGGAGACAAAGGACATCCCTGACGCGTCCCCCGAGACAGTAGAAAGTTCGCCGAAGATATACCGTTTACTATAACGTTGGCTGTGGGGGATTCATACAGTAACCTGATCCACCCTAGGAATCGGGACCAGAAACCAAAATGTATCAAACATGCCTCCAGGAAACTCCACTCCAATGAGTCAAATGCTTTTTTTGTATCTAGTGACACTACTGCCCAAGGCATATCATGCAGTCTCCCTATTTATACAATTGTTTGGACTCTGCGTATATTTATTGTGGTTGATTTTCCGGGCATAAACCCTATCTAGTCTTCATGGATTATGGAAAGGATTACTTGGTTAAGTCTAGTAGCCAGTATTTCTGTCAATATTTTATAATCCACATTAGGCAGTGATATTGGCCTATATGAGTCACAATTATCGGGTTCTTTACCAGGTTTCAACAACGCGATTATAGACGCTTTATAAAAGGAGGGTGGGAGGGAATTTCCCTGATAAACCCGCTGCAGAGTATCATATAGTATTGGAGAAAGCTGTTCTATATATTTATGATCTACCCCCAAGAGGGGGCCATCTGGCCCAGGGGACTTATTTAGTGCCATATCCATGATAGCTTGATGGATTTCCTCTAATGTTATTGGGGCATCTAAGGCCTCATGTCAACGGGGAAAATCAGGCCCGCTACGGATTCTCCATGGAGAATCCGTAGCGGGTCCCTCCTCCCCCGCGGACATGAGCGCTGAAAATAAGAATAAACTTACCCGCAGAGGACCGGGCAGGTCTTCTCTTCTTCGCGGCCGGATCTTCTTTCTGCGGCCTGCGGATGTGCCCGGCATGTCGGCGGCGTGCCGCTCGAATGCGCCGGGCACATCCGCTGGGCCGAAGAAAGAAGATCTGGCCGCGAAGAAGAGAAGACCTGCCCGGTCCGCTGCGGGTAAGTTTATTCTTATTTTAGGTCTCCCGCAGATCCGGACGGCTTCTATAGGCTTCAATAGAAGCCTGCGGGAGCTGTCCCCACGGGAGACCCGCACGAAAATGGAGCATGTCCGGATTTTTTCATGCTCCATATTTTTTTTTATTCACTTTTATTGACCATCCGCAGGTATTCACCTACCGGCGGGTGGTCAATGTATCCTTATGGGGTGCGGATCCGCGGGCGGGAGAAGAGTTAAAATCCGCTGCGGATTTTCATTCTTCTTTTCCCCGTAGACATGAGGCCTAATAGTGCTATTTGTTCAGCAGAAAGGGACGGGAAGGCAAGGTCTTCTAGATAGGCCAAATTATCCAACATCGACATTTCACTTGTTGAAGTATATAGATTGGTATAGTATTCCCTAAACCTGGTTGTTATAGATTGGGCCTCCGTGAGTATCCGTCCATCAGCCGCTTTAATTGTGAGGACAGAGTTGGTTAGCCCGTTTTGTTTCATTAATTGGCCAAACGGGGACTCGACTGGTTACCCATTTCTAAAAAATATTGCCGCGTAAAGAAGATTTTCCATTTGGTTTTAACATGTAATTAATGTCTAAGTAAGCTAAGTAATCCTAGCCAGCTTGTTTTGTTGGTGTCTGTAGGGTTCGCTATGTATTGTTTTTCGGCCTCTGCTGTCTGCTCCTCTAACAGAAAGTCAGCTTGGGAAGTAGATCTTTTTATGCAGGATATTGGTGATTTAAAACAACCTCTAAGGTAAGCTTTTAGTGTATCCCATATTAAGGCATTTCTCGTATCTTCTTCATGGATTTGGAGGAATGTGGTTATTTGATCTGGTATCCGGTCATTTGATCCTATTAGCTTAAGCCAAAAGAGATTAAGCTTCCAGGTCGGGGCAAAATACTGTCCTGGGAATTGTAATTTAAGGATGATTGGTTTATGATCAGATACTCCCCGAGTGCCATGAACTATTGAGGTTAAGTAGAGGGCAAGTGTTTGGAGAGCCAAATATGTATTCTATTCGAGAGAGAGACCTGCTCCCAGGAGACTGACAAGTGTACTCACATGTGTAGGGTGTGTTTATTGAATAAATTGGAGTTTTTCATTGGATCAAGTAGGATTGACCTACAAAAAGGGAGGTAGTAGAGGATATTATAAAGGGTCTACTGACTTAGCTATCAGTTACCCTCCAGCAACCTATTGTCACTATTTCCACTAAACTATTTTTGCTTGTAGCTAGGTTAGGTCCTCTTATGCTGCGCTGACTTGGGTCTTACATAGAGCTGATCTGGAGATAAATCATCCATTTATCTCCAGGTGTCTCTGCCCATCCTGCTGGCTCCCATTGTTCCTTTTCCCCCTTGATTGCCTGCTTTTGTAACTGAATCAACGGGTCATAATCCACAAGGGGTGAGGTCTGAGGGGGTACCTGTACCACCCCAAGCCCTGAAGGATCAATCTGGGCTTCTGTGTGGTTGTATTCACAGCCTTCTCAGCCAGGTGATATCTAATTGCCTCTTTTGAGCCATCCTTAGAGTGGCCTTTTGTTATGGAGTGGCTTTCAGGCCACTCTTTTGGGCAGCAGGAGGGTTTCCATCAGTGCCTTCACACCTTTACTGTTTTTAATTGGTTTTTTCATTTGCTTGTCAAGAATGACCTTGCTTTCCAGATGGGTCCATGGTAATCAGTAATGCCAAAGGCATAGTATGAGTCCTTGTAGTCCGTGTCTTCTTGAGCATGCTTGCATGCTTCTTCCAGAGCTCGTAATTCTGACTGACATGTGAGATGGAAGGGGTTCGGCTTTGGCCACAACATAACCTGTTTAGAACCTGCCTGCTTGACCATACCACAATGCATCCACAAAGAGTGTAAAATCAGGGTTGTCTAATGACTGATCAACAACATGACTGAATCCCCTGTCTCCCGGGCCATTAGCTTGTGCATGGTCATGTGTATCAGGCTGAAAGGAAAACTGTAAAATGATTATTTGCTTTTGCAGCAGCAGCTGGTTGTCATTGTGTTAAGGCACTCTGCCCCCCCCCCCCCCGAGCGCCAGGTGGGGTGCCCTGATCTTCCCGCACCCCACTGTCCCTGTCTACTTGCCTCAGCCCTGGCTAACCACAGGCGGACAACTGGACGGCGGTCCCTGCACTGGCTAGGGACCTGGCGACTGACAAGATGTGACTAACTGATGGAGGGAACAGAGTGCCGACAGAGAAGGCAGATGGAAATGACCAACAGAAAATACAGAGAAAGCAAAGCTGGAAATGGAAGCTGACAGGCAAACTAGAGGGTGAACTAAGACTTAGCTGCAGAAAGGACCGACTAGATGCTAGCAGAACCAATAACTGGCAGTGAGCTCAGGTCACTGCCAGCCTTAAAACTGCAAGCCTCCGCCCAGGGGCGGAGAGTGAGAGGAGCCGACTCTCCCACTGCTGCATAAGAAAGGTGGATGAGTGCGGGCGGCACCCTACGGGCGGACACGCCCATGCCGCCGCACACTGGCTGCCCCACGCCGCCGGGAGAGCCCCGACTCCAGAGCTCCAGGACGCCGGAGCCGACAACGGAGCGGCGCGCGCCGACCACGGGACCTTGCACCGCCATGCATGGTAACAGTTATTATTGAAGGGGATAGAATTTACAACTTCATTATCATGTCAAAATCTAGTAATAACAAAAGATACAACGTAGAACTTCATTATAATGCTATATAGAACTCCATTATGATGTCATAATGTAATGTAAAACTGCATTATGATGTCATAATCTACTCATAGTAGGGGGTAGAACTTACAACTCCATTATGATGTCACAATCTAGTAATAACAAAAGATACAATGTAGAATTTCATTATAATGTAGCATAGAACTGCATTATGATGTCCTAATGTAAAACTGCATTATGATGTCATAATCTATTCATAGCAGGTAATAGAATTTACAACTCCATTATGATGTCACAATCTAGTAACAACAAAAGATACAACGCAGAACAACATTATTATGTAATATAGAACTCCATTATGATGTCATAATCTAAAACTGCATTATGATGTCATAATCTATTAAGAGCAGGTGATAGAATTTACAACTCCATTATGATGTCACAATCTAGTAATAACAAAAGATGCAATGTAGAACGTCATTATAATGTAGTATAGAACTCCATTATGATGTCATAATGTAATGTAAAACTGCATTATGATGTCATAATCTATTAATCGTAGGGGATAGAATTTACAACTCCATTATTATGTCACAATCTAGTAATAGCAAAAGATACAACATACAACGTAATTATAATGTAATATACAGCTCCATTATGTCATAATGTGAAACTGCATTATGCCGTCTTAATCTATTCATAGTAGGGGATAGGATTTACAACTCCATTATGATGTCACAATCTAGTAATAACAAAAGATACAATGTAGAACAACATAATTCTGTAATATAGAACTCCATTATGATGTCATAATGTATTCATAGTAGGGGATAGAATTTACAACTCCATTATGATGTCACAATCTAGTAATAACAAAAGATACAATGTAGAACTTCATTATAATGCTATATAGAACTCCATTATGATGTCATAATCTACTCATAGTAGGGGGTAGAACTTTAAACTCCATTATGATGTCACAATCTAGTAATAACAAAAGATACAATGTAGAACAACATTATTATGTAATATAGAATTCCATTATGATGTCATAATGCAAAACTGCATTATAATGTCATAATCTATTAATGGTAGGGTATAGAATTTACAACTTCATTATGATGTCACAATCTAGTAATAACAAAACATACAACGTAGAACAACATTTTTATGTAATATAGAACTGCATTATGATGTCATAATCTAAAACTGCATTATGATGTCATAATCTATTAATATCAGGTGATAGAATTTACAACTCCATTATGATGTCACAATCTAGTAATAACAAAACATACAATGTAGAACTTCATTATAATGTAGTATAGAACTCCATTATGATGTCATAATGTAAAACTGCATGATGATGTCATAATCTATTCATAGCAGGTAATAGAATTTACAACTTCATTATGATGTCACAATCTAGTAACAACAAAAGATACAACGCAGAACAACATTATTATGTAATATAGAACTCCATTATGATGTCATAATCTAAAACTGCATTATGATGTCATAATCTATTAAGAGCAGGTGATAGAATTTACAACTCCATTATGATGTCACAATCTAGTAATAACAAAAGATGCAATGTAGAACGTCATTATAATGTAGTATAGAACTCCATTATGATGTCATAATGTAATGTAAAACTGCATTATGATGTCAGAATCTATTAATCGTAGGGGATAGAATTTACAACTCCATTATTATGTCACAATCTAGTAATAGCAAAAGATACAACATACAACGTAATTATAATGTAATATACAGCTCCATTATGTCATAATGTGAAACTGCATTATGCCGTCTTAATCTATTCATAGTAGGGGATAGGATTTACAACTCCATTATGATGTCACAATCTAGTAATAACAAAAGATACAATGTAGAACAACATAATTCTGTAATATAGAACTCCATTATGATGTCATAATGTATTCATAGTAGGGGATAGAATTTACAACTCCATTATGATGTCACAATCTAGTAATAACAAAAGATACAATGTAGAACTTCATTATAATGCTATATAGAACTCCATTATGATGTCATAATCTACTCATAGTAGGGGGTAGAACTTTAAACTCCATTATGATGTCACAATCTAGTAATAACAAAAGATACAATGTAGAATTTCATTATAATGTAGTATAGAACTCCATTATGATGTCATAATGTAAAACTGCATGATGATGTCATAATCTATTCATAGCAGGTAATAGAATTTACAACTCCATTATGATGTCACAATCTAGTAATAACAAAAGATGCAACGTAGAAAAACATTATTATGTAATATAGAACTCCATTATGATGTCATAATCTAAAACTGCATTATGATGTCATAATCTATTCATGGTAGGGGATAGTATTTAAAACTCCATTATGATGTCACAAATTAGTAATAAAAGATACAACGTAGATCTTCATTATAATGTAATATAGAACTCCATTATGATGTCATAATGTGATGTAAAACTGCATTATGATGTCATAATCTATTCATGGTAGGGGATAGAATTTACAACTCCATTATCATGTCACAATCTAGTAGTAACAAAAGATACAACGTAGAACATTATTATGTAATATAGAACTCCATTATGATGTCATAATGTAAAACTGCATTATGATGTCATAATGTATTTGTAGTAGGGAGTAGAATTTACAACTCCATCATGATCTCACAATCTAGTAATAACAAAAGATACAATGTAGAACTTCATTATAATTTAGTATAGAACTACATTATGTTGTCATAATGTTATGTAAAACTGCTTTATGATGTCATAATCTATTCATGGTAGGAGATAGTATTTAAAACTCCATTATGATGTCACTAATTAGTAGTAACAAAAGATACAACGTAGAACAACATTATTATGTAATATAGAACTCCATTATGATGTCATAATGTAAAACTGCATTATGATGTCATAATCTATTCATAGCAGGTAATAGAGTTTACAACTCCATTATGATGTCACAATCTAGTAATAACAAAAGACAGAATGTAGAACTTCATTATAATGTAGTATAGAACTGCATTATAATGTCATAATGTAAAACTGCATTATAATGTCATAATCTATTCATAGCAGGTAATAGAATTTACAACTCCATTATGATGTCACAATCTAGTAATAACAAAAGATACAATATAGAACATTATTATGTAATATAGAATTCCATTATGATGTCATAATGCAAAACTGCATTATGATGTCATAATGTATTCATAGGGGATAGAATTTACAACTCCATTATGATGTCACAATCTAGTAATAACAAAACATACAACGTAGAACAACATCATTATGTAATATAGAACTCCATTATGATGTCATAATGTGAAACTGCATTATGACGTCATAATCTATTCATAGTAAGTGATAGGATTTGCAACTCCATTATGATGTCACAATCTAGAAATAACAAAAGATACAATGTAGAACATTATTATGTAAGATAGAACTCCATTGTGATGTCATAATGTAATGTAAAACTGCATTATGATGTCATAATTTATTCATGGTAGGGGGTAGACTTTACAACTCCATTATGATGTCACAATCCAGTAATAACAAAAGATAGAATGTAGAACTTCATTATAATGTAGTATAGAACTGCATTATAATGTCATAATGTAAAACTGCATTATAATGTCATAATCTATTTATAGCAGGTAATAGAATTTGCAACTCCATTATGATGTCACCATCTAGTAATAACAAAAGATACAATGTAGAACAACATTATTATGTAATATAGAATTCCATTATGATGTCATAATGCAAAACTGCATTATGATGTCATAATGTATTCATAGTGGATAGAATTTACAACTCCATTATGATGTCACAATCTAGTAATAACAAAACATACAACGTAGAACAACATCATTATGTAATATGGAACTCCATTATGATGTCATAATGTGAAACTGCATTATGACGTCATAATCTATTCATAGTAAGTGATAGGATTTGCAACTTAAAATTTACAACTCCATTATGATGTCACAATCTAGAAATAACAAAAGATACAATGTAGAACATTATTATGTAAGATAGAACTCCATTGTGATGTCATAATGTAATGCAAAACTGCATTATGATGTCATAATCTATTCATGGTAGGGGTAGACTTTACAACTCCATTATGATGTCACAATCTAGTAATATTAAAAGATACAACGTAGAAAAACATTATGTAATATAGAACTCCATTATGATGTCATAATGTAAAACTGCATTATGATGTCATGATGTATTTATGGTAGGGGATAGAATTTACAACTCCATTATGATGTCACAATCCAGTAATAGCAAAAGATAGAATGTAGAACTTCATTATAATGTAGTATAGAAATGCATTATAATGTCATAATGTAAAACTGCATTATAATGTCATAATCTATTCATAGCAGGTAATAGAATTTACAACTCCATTATGATGTCACACTCTAGTAATAACAAAAGATACAATGTAGAACAACATTATTATGTAATATAGAATTCCATTATGATGTCATAATGCAAAACTGCATTATAATGTCATAATCTATTAATGGTAGGGTATAGAATTTACAACTCCATTATGATGTCACACTCTAGTAATAACAAAAGATACAATGTAGAACAACATTATTATGTAATATAGAATTCCATTATGATGTCATAATGCAAAACTGCATTATAATGTCATAATCTATTAATGGTAGGGTATAGAATTTACAACTCCATTATGATGTTACAATCTAGTAATAACAAAAGATACAACGTAGAACAACCTTTTTATGTAATATAGAACTGCATTATGATGTCATAATCTAAAACTGCATTATGATGTCATAATCTATTAATAGCAGGTGATAGAATTTACAACTCCATTATGATGTCACAATCTAGTAATAACAAAACATACAATGTAGAACTTCATTATAATGTAGTATAGAACTCCATTATGATGTCATAATGTAAAACTGCATGATGATGTCATAATCTATTCATAGCAGGTAATTGAATTTACAAATCCATTATGATGTCACAATCTAGTAACAACAAAAGATACAACGCAGAACAACATTATTATGTAATATAGAACTCCATTATGATGTCATAATCTAAAACTGCATTATGATGTCATAATCTATTAAGAGCAGGTGATAGAATTTACAACTCCATTATGATGTCACAATCTAGTAATAACAAAACATACAACGTAGAACAACATCATTATCTATATATCTAAAATTGAATGTATGTCTGTCTGCGTGCGTGTCTGTCTGTCTGTCTGCGTGTCTGTCTGTTTGTCCTTTATGCGCTACTACACCATTCATCCGATCGCCATGAAACTTTGGGAAGTTGTTGAGTACACTCCTGGGAAGATTATAGGCATAGTACAACTATCCTACTATAAATGGCGCGCGCGCGAGCGTCGTCGAAAGTTACGACCCCCCACGTAGATCGAATAAGTAAGCCACCTGCTATTGTGATGTCATCACTGCCATTGTGATGTCATCAACATCGGACGCCCTTGAACATGCCCCAACATGTTCTATAAAGCTGCATTGTGATGTCATTAAGGCTCTATTATGACACGTACAGCACGCCAGCCATTTACAGTCAGTCTCCATTGGAGTTGGAAGTGGGTAAACAAGTACTAGGATATCTTCCTAAGAAGCCACAGCAGCCGGATAAATTGTATGTTCCACCCAACGGCTATTTTATTCAGCCCGCAAGGGGGAAGCAGCGGCCTACAAAATCTCATTCAGGTAGGTAGGTTCAGTTCTTGGAGGTTGGGGAATGCTTATGGGCAAGGCCTTATGTCTCATCCCAACTCGATTATTCAATTCTAAGCGCAAAAGAATTAGCGTCCAAATTTTATGTACGGAATTTAATTCTCTCACTTCCCAATTTCATAGAAACTTGAAATTTGGCATGAGCATTGATTATGTCATAAATGGGAAAAGCTAATCGGTCCCAACTTGATTATTCAATTCAAAGCGCCAAAGAATTAGCGTTCAAATTTTACGTACGGAATCTAATTCTCTCATTTTCTGATGTCATAGATAGATAGATAGATAGATAGATAGACTGTATGCAATAACCCTGATAGATAGATAGATAGATAGATAGACTGTATGCAATGACACGTACAGCTTGGAACCATAAATACTAGAGCACGCCAGCCATTTACAGTCAGTCTCCATTGGAGTTGGAAGTGGGCAAACATGTACTAGGCTATCTTCCCAAGAAGCCACAGCAGCCGGATAAATTGGATGTTCCACACAACGGCTATTTTATTCAGCCTGCAAGGGGGAAGCAGCGGCCTACAAAGCTTATTGGTCGCTGCTGCCGTCATTTTTAAAAAAGGTACGCTCAGTTCTTTCATGGAGAACAATGTTTAGTGGAGAACTCGCTTATTGGATACAATGTTGCGAGCTGGGCAAAACCCCTAGAATAATCCACGGCACACAGGCAGACAAGCAAAGTGTAAATAACTGGAATGGATAGCTGCGCTAAAATTCTTGCTTGGTTGCTATTTCTTATACTGCTGAGGTAACATAAAAGCTGTGCTGTGATTGGTTGTTATTTCCTATACCCCTGAGGTAAAATAAAAGCTGCACTGTGATTGGTTGCTATTTCTTATACTGCTGAGGTAACATGAAAGCTGCTGTGCTGTGATTGGTTGTTATATATTATACCGCTGAGGTAACTTGAAAGCTACGCTGTGATTGGTTGTTATCTAGATATATAAAAACGAATGTATGTATGTATGTATGTCTGTCTTCGCAGCAACGCGCGACGGGTACGCTAGTGTAATATAAAACTCCATTATGATGTCATAATGTGAAACTGCATTATGACGTCATAATCTATTCATAGTAGGGGATAGGATTTACAACTCCATTATGATGTCACAATCTAGTAATTACAAAAGATAGAATGTAGAACTTCATTATAATGTAGTATAGAACTGCATTATGATGTCCTAATGTAAAACTGCATTATGATGTCATAATCTATTCATAGCAGGTAATAGAATTTACAACTCCATTATGATGTCACAATCTAGTAACAACAAAAGATACAACGCAGAACAACATTATTATGTAATATAGAACTCCATTATGATGTCATAATCTAAAACTGCATTATGATGTCATAATCTATTAAGAGCAGGTGATAGAATTTACAACTCCATTATGATGTCACAATCTAGTAATAACAAAAGATGCAATGTAGAACGTCATTATAATGTAGTATAGAACTCCATTATGATGTCATAATGTAATGTAAAACTGCATTATGATGTCAGAATCTATTAATTGTAGGGGATAGAATTTACAACTCCATTATTATGTCACAATCTAGTAATAGCAAAAGATACAACGTACAACGTAATTATAATGTAATATACATCTCCATTATGTCATAATGTGAAACTGCATTATGCCGTCTTAATCTATTCATAGTAGGGGATAGGATTTACAACTCCATTATGATGTCACAATCTAGTAATAACAAAAGATACAATGTAGAACAACATAATTCTGTAATATAGAACTCCATTATGATGTCATAATGTATTCATAGTAGGGGATAGAATTTACAACTCCATTATGATGTCACAATCTAGTAATAACAAAAGATACAATGTAGAACTTCATTATAATGCTATATAGAACTCCATTATGATGTCATAATCTACTCATAGTAGGGGGTAGAACTTTAAACTCCATTATGATGTCACAATCTAGTAATAACAAAAGATACAATGTAGAACTTCATTATAATGTAGTATAGAACTCCATTATGATGTCATAATGTAAAACTGCATGATGATGTCATAATCTATTCATAGCAGGTAATAGAATTTACAACTCCATTATGATGTCACAATCTAGTAATAACAAAAGATGCAACGTAGAAAAACATTATTATGTAATATAGAACTCCATTATGATGTCATAATCTATTCATGGTAGGGGATAGTATTTAAAACTCCATTATGATGTCACAAATTAGTAATAAAAGATACAACGTAGATCTTCATTATAATGTAATATAGAACTCCATTATGATGTCATAATGTGATGTAAAACTGCATTATGATGTCATAATCTATTCATGGTAGGGGATAGAATTTACAACTCCATTATCATGTCACAATCTAGTAGTAACAAAAGATACAACGTAGAACATTATTATGTAATATAGAACTCCATTATGATGTCATAATGTAAAACTGCATTATGATGTCATAATGTATTTGTAGTAGGGAGTAGAATTTACAACTCCATCATGATCTCACAATCTAGTAATAACAAAAGATACAATGTAGAACTTCATTATAATTTAGTATAGAACTACATTATGTTGTCATAATGTTATGTAAAACTGCTTTATGATGTCATAATCTATTCATGGTAGGAGATAGTATTTAAAACTCCATTATGATGTCACTAATTAGTAGTAACAAAAGATACAACGTAGAACAACATTATTATGTAATATAGAACTCCATTATGATGTCATAATGTAAAACTGCATTATGATGTCATAATCTATTCATAGCAGGTAATAGAGTTTACAACTCCATTATGATGTCACAATCTAGTAATAACAAAAGACAGAATGTAGAACTTCATTATAATGTAGTATAGAACTGCATTATAATGTCATAATGTAAAACTGCATTATAATGTCATAATCTATTCATAGCAGGTAATAGAATTTACAACTCCATTATGATGTCACAATCTAGTAATAACAAAAGATACAATATAGAACATTATTATGTAATATAGAATTCCATTATGATGTCATAATGCAAAACTGCATTATGATGTCATAATGTATTCATAGGGGATAGAATTTACAACTCCATTATGATGTCACAATCTAGTAATAACAAAACATACAACATAGAACAACATCATTATGTAATATAGAACTCCATTATGATGTCATAATGTGAAACTGCATTGTGACGTCATAATCTATTCATAGTAAGTGATAGGATTTGCAACTCCATTATGATGTCACAATCTAGAAATAACAAAAGATACAATGTAGAACATTATTATGTAAGATAGAACTCCATTGTGATGTCATAATGTAATGTAAAACTGCATTATGATGTCATAATTTATTCATGGTAGGGGGTAGACTTTACAACTCCATTATGATGTCACAATCTAGTAATATTAAAAGATACAACATAGAAAAACATTATGTAATATAGAACTCCATTATGATGTCATAATGTAAAACTGCATTATGATGTCATGATGTATTTATGGTAGGGGATAGAATTTACAACTCCATTATGATGTCACAATCTAGTAATAACAAAAGATAGAATGTAGAACTTCATTATAATGTAGTATAGAACTGCATTATAATGTCATAATGTAAAACTGCATTATAATGTCATAATCTATTTATAGCAGGTAATAGAATTTGCAACTCCATTATGATGTCACAATCTAGTAATAACAAAAGATACAATGTAGAACAACATTATTATGTAATATAGAATTCCATTATGATGTCAAAATGCAAAACTGCATTATGATGTCATAATGTATTCATAGTGGATAGAATTTACAACTCCATTATGATGTCACAATCTAGTAATAACAAAACATACAACATAGAACAACATCATTATGTAATATAGAACTCCATTATGATGTCATAATGTGAAACTGCATTATGACGTCATAATCTATTCATAGTAGGGGATAGGATTTACAACTCCATTATGATGTCACAATCTAGTAATTACAAAAGATAGAATGTAGAACTTCATTATAATGTAGTATAGAACTGCATTATGATGTCCTAATGTAAAACTGCATTATGATGTCATAATCTATTCATAGCAGGTAATAGAATTTACAACTCCGTTATGATGTCACAATTTAGTAATAACAAAAGATACAATGTAGAACAACATTATTATGTAATATAGAACTCCATTATGATGTCATAATGCAAAACAGCATTATGATGTCATAATGTACTTATGGTAGGGGATAGAATTTACAACTCCATTATGATGTCATAATTTAAAACTGCATTATGATGTCATAATGTATTCATAGCGGATAGAGTTTACAACTCCATTATGATGTCACAATCTAGTAATAACAAAACATACAACGTAGAACAACATCATTATATAATATAGAACTCCATTATGATGTCATAATGTAAAAACTGCATTATGACGTCATAATCTATTCATAGTAGGGGATAGGATTTACAACTCCATTAAGATGTCACAATCTAGTAATAACAAAAGATACAATGTAGAACAACATTATTATGTAATATAGAACTCCATTGTGATGTCATAAAGTAAAACTGCATTATGATGTCATAATCTATTCATGGTAGGGGATAGAATTTACAACTCCATGATGATGTCTTAATCTAGTAATAACAAAAGATACAATGTAGAACTTCATTATAATGTAGTATAGAACTCCATTATGATGTCATAATGTGAAACTGCATTATGACGTCATAATCTATTCATAGTAGGTGATAGGATTTACAACTCCATTATGATGTCACAATCTAGTAATAACAAAAGATACAATGTAGAACTTAATTATATTGTACTATAGAACTCCATTATGATGTCATAATGTAAAACTGCATTATGATGTCATAATCTATTCATGGTAGGGGATAGTATTTAAAACTTCATTATGATGTCAGAAATTAGTAGTAAGAAAAGATACAACGTAGAGCAACATTATTATCTATATATATAAAATTGAATGTATGTCTGTCTGCGTGCGTGCGTGTCTGCGTGTCTGCGTGTCTGTTTGTCCTTTATGCGCTACTACACCATTCATCCGATCGCCATGAAACTTTGGGAAGTTGTTAAGTACACTCCTGGGAAGATTATAGGCATAGTACAAATATCCTACGATAAATGGCGCGCGCGCGAGCGTCGTCGAAAGTTACACCCCCCCCCACGTAGATCGAATAAGTAAGCCACCTGCTATTGCGACCACTGAGGTTTTGTAGGCCGCTGCTTCCCCCTTGCAGGCTGAATAAAATAGCCGTTGTGTGGAACATCCAATTTATCCGGCTGCTGTGGCTTCTTGGGAAGATAGCCTAGTACATGTTTGCCCACTTCCAACTCCAATGGAGACTGACTGTAAATGGCTGGCGTGCTCTAGTATTTATGGTTTCAAGCTGTACGTGTCATTGCATACAGTCTATCTATCTATCTATCTATCTATCTCCATATCTATCTATCAGGGTTATTGCATACAGTCTATCTATCTATCTATCTATCTATCTATGACATCAGGAAATGAGAGAATTAGATTCCGTACGTAAAATTTGAACGCTAATTCTTTGGCGCTTTGAATTGAATAATCGAGTTGGGACCCATTAACTTTTCCTATTTATGACATAATCAATGCTCGTGGCAAATTTCAAGTTTCTATGACATTGGGAAGTGAGAGAATTAAGTTGGGATGAGACATAAGGCCTTGCCCATAAGCATTCCCCAACCTCCAAGAACTGAACCTACCTACCTGAATGAGATTTTGTAGGCCGCTGCTTCCCCCTTGCGGGCTGAATAAAATAGCCGTTGGGTGGAACATACAATTTATCCGGCTGCTGTGGCTTCTTGGGAAGATAGCCTAGTACTTGTTTACCCACTTCCAACTCCAATGGTAATTGGCTGGCGTGCTCTAGTGGTTCCAAGCTGTACGTGTCATAATAGAGCCTTAATGACATCACAATGCAGCTTTATAGAACATGTTGGGGCATGTTCAAGGGCGTCCGATGTTGATGACATCAGTGATGACATCACAATAGCAGGTGGCTTACTTATTCGATCTACGTGGGGGGGGGTGTAACTTTCGACGACGCTCGCGCGCGCGCGCCATTTATCGTAGGATATTTGTACTATGCCTATAATCTTCCCAGGAGTGTACTTAACAACTTCCCAAAGTTTCATGGCGATCGGATGAATGGTGTAGTAGCGCATAAAGGACAAACAGACACGCAGACACGCACGCACGCAGACAGTCATACATTCAATTTTATATATATAGACTAGCGTACCCGTCGCGCGTTGCTGCGAAGACAGACATACATACATACATTCGTTTTTATATATCTAGATGACGGCAGCAGCGACCACTGAGGTTTTGTAGGCCGCTGCTTCCCCCTTGCAGGCTGAATAAAATAGCCGTTGTGTGGAACATCCAATTTATCCGGCTGCTGTGGCTTCTTGGGAAGATAGCCTAGTACATGTTTGCCCACTTCCAACTCCAATGGAGACTGACTGTAAATGGCTGGCGTGCTCTAGTATTTATGGTTTCAAGCTGTACGTGTCATTGCATACAGTCTATCTATCTATCTATCTATCTATCTATCTATCTATCTATCTATCTATCTATCTATCTATCAGGGTTATTGCATACAGTCTATCTATCTATCTATCTATGACATCAGGAAATGAGAGAATTAGATTCCGTACGTAAAATTTGAACGCTAATTCTTTGGCGCTTTGAATTGAATAATCGAGTTGGGACCCATTAACTTTTCCTATTTATGACATAATCAATGCTCGTGCCAAATTTTAAGTTTCTATGACATTGGGAAGTGAGAGAATTAAGTTGGGATGAGACATAAGGCCTTGCCCATAAGCATTCCCCAACCTCCAAGAACTGAACCTACCTACCTGAATGAGATTTTGTAGGCCGCTGCTTCCCCCTTGCGGGCTGAATAAAATAGCCGTTGGGTGGAACATACAATTTATCCGGCTGCTGTGGCTTCTTAGGAAGATATCCTAGTACTTGTTTACCCACTTCCAACTCCAATGGTAATTGGCTGGCGTGCTCTAGTGGTTCCAAGCTGTACGTGTCATAATACAGCCTTAATGACATCACAATGCAGCTTTATAGAACATGTTGGGGCATGTTCAAGGGCGTCCGATGTTGATGACATCAGTGATGACATCACAATAGCAGGTGGCTTACTTATTCGATCTACGTGGGGGGGGGGGGCGTAACTTTCGACGACGCTCGCGCGCCATTTATCGTAGGATATTTGTACTATGCCTATAATCTTCCCAGGAGTGTACTTAACAACTTCCCAAAGTTTCATGGCGATCGGATGAATGGTGTAGTAGCGCATAAAGGACAACAGACACGCACGCAGACACGCACGCACGCAGACAGACATACATTCAATTTTATATATATAGATATAGAACTCCATTATGATGTCATAATGTAATGTAAAACTGCATTATGATGTCATAATCTATTCATGGTAAGGGATAGAATTTACAACTCTATTATGATGTCACAATCTAGTAGTAACAAAGGATACAATGTAGAACAACATTATTATGTAATATAGAACTCCATTATGATGTCATAATGTAAAACTGCATTATGATGTCATAATGTATTTATAGTAGGGGATAGAATTTGCAACACCATTATGATGTCACAATCTAGTAATAACAAGAGATGCAATGTAGAACTTCATTATAATGTAGTATAGAACTCCATTAACATGTCATAATGTAATGTAAAACTGCATTATGATGTCATAATGTATTAATCGTAGGGGATAGAATTTACAACTCCATTATGATGTCACAATGTATTAATAACAAGATACAACATACAACTTATTTATAATGTAAAATAGAACTCCATTATGATGTCATAATGTAAAACTGCATTATGATGTCATAATCTATTCATAGCAGGTGATAGAATTTACAACTCCATTATGATGTGACAATTTAGTAATAACAAACGATACAATGTAGAACTTCTTTATAATGTAGTATAGAACTCCATTATGATGTCATAATGTAATGTAAAACTGCATTATGATGTCATAATCTATTTATGGTAGGGGATAGAATTTACAACTCCATTATGATCTCTTAATCTAGTAATAACAAAAGATAGAATGTAGAACTTCATTATAATGTAGTCTAGAACTGCTTTATAATGTCATAATTAGAGATGAGCGAGCGTACTCGGAAAAGCACTACTCGCTCGAGTAATTTGCTTTATCCGAGTATCGCTGTGCTCGTCCCTGAAGATTCGGGTGCCGGCACGGAGCGGGGAGCTGCAGGGGAGAGCGGGGAGGAACGGAGGTAAGATCTTTTTTCTCCCTCTCTCCCACCCGCTCTCCCCTGCCCCCCGCTGCGACTCACCTGTCAGCCGCAGCGGCACCCGAATCTTCAGGGACGAGCACAGCGATACTCGAATAAAGCAAATTACTCGAGCGAGTAGTGCTTTTCCGAGTACGCTCGCTCATCTCTAGTCATAATGTAAAACTGCATTATAATGTCATAATCTATTCATAGCAGGTAATAGAATTTACAACTCCATTATGATGTCACAATCTAGTGATAACAAAAGATACAATGTAGAACAACATTATTATGTAATATAGAATTCCATTATGATGTCATAATGCAAAACTGCATTATGATGTCATAATCTATTCATGGTAGGGGATAGAATTTACAACTCCATTATGATCTCTTAATCTAGTAATAACAAAAGATACAATGTAGAACTTCATTATAATGTAGTATAGAACTCCATTATGATGTCATAATGTAAAACTGCATTATGATGTCATAATCTATTCATAGCAGGTAATAGAATTTACAACTCCATTATGATGTCACAATCTAGTAATAACAAAAGATACAACGTAGAACAACATTATTATGTAATATAGAACTCTATTATGATGTCATAATGTAAAACTGCATTATGATGTCATAATGTATTTATAGTAGGGGGTAGAATTTACAACTCCATTATGATGTCACAATCTAGTAATAACAAAAGATACAATGTAGAACTTCATTATAATTTAGTATACAGTCGTCACTGGGACAGGTGGGGTCCTTTAAATGAAATACAATTTCACTGTGAAAGTACCCCAAAAATTTTAGATTAGATAATCTGTTCTATTATTAAAATATAACTTTTATTATAGGACTTTATTTAAAATACACTAAATCACACCACCAAATGGCCCAGCACACATCAGAAAACTAGACGAACATAAACATACAAACACCCAAAGAACATACAGGACAGGGGATAGGTATATCACCTTATCGTGGTGATCCGCTATACCGATGTTAATTACCGTTCCCTTAATAGATTTACAGGTACGGTTATATTGCTATTTATACAGTGGTAATAACGGTATAAATTTTATTTCAGAAGGCTAAGGATGATAGACAAATAATATTTAATCGACGTGTTTCTACGGCCCTGATGTAATAAGTGAGCCGATTCATCAGGATCAAGACAAATAGCCTCTGTCTTTTGTACTCAAATGCCCCAAATGAAGAATGGTAATCTAATATTTCTGGGGTACTTTCACAGTGAAATTATAATTTAGTATAGAACTATATTAGGATGTCATAATGTAATGTAAAACTGCATTATGATGTCATAATCTATTCATGGTAGGGGATAGTATTTAAAACTGCATTATGATGTCACAAATTAGTAATAACAAAAGATGCAACGTAGAACTTCATTATATTGTAATATAGAGCTCCATTATGATGTCATCATGTAATGTAAAACTGCATTATGATGTCATAATCTATTCATGGTAGGGGATAGAATTTACAACTCCATTATGATGTCACAATCTAGTACTATTAAAGGATACAACGTAGAACAACATTATTATGTAATATAGAACTCCATTATGATGTCATAATGTAAAACTGCATTATGATGTCATCATGTATTTATAGTAGGGGATAGAATTTACAACTGCATTATGATGTCACAATCTAGTAATAACAAAAGATACAACATAGAACAACATTATTATGTAATATAGAACTCCATTATGATGTCATAATATTAAACTGCATTATGACGTCATAATGTATTCATAGTAGGGGATAGAATTTACAACACCATTATGATGTCAGAATATAGTAATAACAAAAGATGTAATGTAGAACTTCATTATAATGTAGTATAGAACTCTATTATGATGTCATAATGTAAAACTGCATTATGATGTCATAATGTGAAACTGCATTATGATGTCATAATGTATTTATTGTAGGGGATAGGATTTACAACTCCATTATGATGTCACAATCTAGTAATAACAGAAGATACTTTGTGGAACTTCATTATAATGTAGTATAGAACTCCATTATGATGTCATAATGTAAAACTGCATTATGATGTCATAATCTATTCATAGCAGGTAATAGAATTTACAACTCCATTATGATGTCACAATCTAGTAATAACAAAAGATACAACGTAGAACAACATTATTATGTAATATAGAACTCTATTATGATGTCATAATGTAAAACTGCATTATGATGTCATAATGTATTTATAGTAGGGGGTAGAATTTACAACTCCATTATGATGTCACAATCTAGTAATAACAAAAGATACAATGTAGAACTTCATTATAATTTAGTATACAGTCGTCACTGGGACAGGTGGGGTCCTTTAAATGAAATACAATTTCACTGTGAAAGTACCCCAGAAATATTAGATTAGATAATCTGTTCTATTATTAAAATATAACTTTTATTATAGGACTTTATTTAAAATACACTAAATCACACCACCAAATGGCCCAGCACACATCAGAAAACTAGACGAACATAAACATACAAACACCCAAAGAACATACAGGACAGGGGATAGGTATATCACCTTATCGTGGTGATCCGCTATACCGATGTTAATTACCGTTCCCTTAATAGATTTACAGGTACGGTTATATTGCTATTTATACAGTGGTAATAACGGTATAAATTTTATTTCAGAAGGCTAAGGATGATAGACAAATAATATTTAATCGACGTGTTTCTACGGCCCTGATGTAATAAGTGAGCCGATTCATCAGGATCAAGACAAATAGCCTCTGTCTTTTGTACTCAAATGCCCCAAATGAAGAATGGTAATCTAATATTTCTGGGGTACTTTCACAGTGAAATTATAATTTAGTATAGAACTATATTAGGATGTCATAATGTAATGTAAAACTGCATTATGATGTCATAATCTATTCATGGTAGGGGATAGTATTTAAAACTGCATTATGATGTCACAAATTAGTAATAACAAAAGATGCAACCTAGAACTTCATTATATTGTAATATAGAGCTCCATTATGATGTCATCATGTAATGTAAAACTGCATTATGATGTCATAATCTATTCATGGTAGGGGATAGAATTTACAACTCCATTATGATGTCACAATCTAGTATTATTAAAGGATACAACGTAGAACAACATTATTATGTAATATAGAACTCCATTATGATGTCATAATGTAAAACTGCATTATGATGTCATCATGTATTTATAGTAGGGGATAGAATTTACAACTGCATTATGATGTCACAATCTAGTAATAACAAAAGATACAACATAGAACAACATTATTATGTAATATAGAACTCCATTATGATGTCATAATATTAAACTGCATTATGACGTCATAATGTATTCATAGTAGGGGATAGAATTTACAACACCATTATGATTTCAGAATCTAGTAATAACAAAAGATGTAATGTAGAACTTCATTATAATGTAGTATAGAACTCTATTATGATGTCATAATGTAAAACTGCATTATGATGTCATAATCTATTCATAGCAAGTAATAGAATTTACAACTCCATTATGATATCACAATCTAGTAATAACAAAAGATGCAACGTAGAACAACACTACTTTGTAATATAGAACTCCATTATGATGTCATAATGTAAAACTGCATTATGATGTCATAATCTATTCATGGTAGGGGATAGAATTTACAATATCATTATGATGTCACAATCTAGTAATAACAAAAAATACAACGTAGAACAGCATTTTTATGTAATATAGAACTCCATTATGATGTCATAATGTGAAACTTCATTATATGTCATAATGTATTTATTGTAGGGGATAGGATTTACAACTCCATTATGATGTCACAATCTAGTAATAACAGAAGATACTTTGTAGAACTTCATTATAATATAATATAGAACTCCATTATGATGTCATAATGTAAAACTGCATTATGATGTCATAATGTATTTATAGTAGGGGGTAGAATTTACAACTGCATTATGATGTCACAATCTAGTAATAACAAAAGATACAATGTAGAACTTCATTATAATTTAGTATAGAACTATATTAGGATGTCATAATGTAATGTAAAACTGCATTAAGATGTCATAATCTATTCATGGTAGGGGATAGTATTTAAAACTCCATTATGATGTCACAAATTAGTAATAACAAAAGATACAACATACAACTTAATGATAATGTAATATAGAACTCCATTATGTCATAATGTAAAACTGCATTATGATGTCATAATCTGTTCATGGTAGGGGATAGAATTTACAACTCCATTATGATGTCACAATCTAGTAATAACAAAAGATACAACATAATTATAATGTAATATAGAACTCTATTATGATGTCATAATGTAAAACTGTAATATATGCAAGAAAAAATTAGGATAGCGCTGCCTGAGTATACCGAGAAAGCATAACTGGATATCGGTGCATAAATAATATATCACTCACCCGGTGCCCAGTGAGAATCCTGTTTAATAGGGTCCTCACTGACACTCTTTGTCCAGGTTCTCCTATATAAATGTGTGCTCCTGCGCCTTTAAATCCCCTGATGTCCTGCTGGGCCAGTCAGCTGGGGAGCCGCGGTCCTCCTCCGTCTCTCACTAACGAGAGCCGCTCGATTCAAGTGTATACACGCTATAACAAAATAGGTCCGCGCTCCGGGAATATGGCATCAATACTTTTAATCTCCACAACGCGTTTCATCCCTTAAAAGGGACTTTATCAAGTGTGGCAACATACTACATACAAGACATTTATAGTAAAAATTACATACCTCCATTGCATGCGGTTCGCTCCGTCCTCCTTCCCTCACAGCGTCCAGCGGCGCCACGCCTCCTCCGCAAGTGTCAGCTGACTAAGTCACGTGGGGCCGTGACGTCACCTCATCGGGCGCTGCTTCATGTGTGAGAACGGGAATGTGGACGGGCTCGCTCGCATTCCTGGATACATTGATCAGATGGATGTTACTGGCCAACATCACTGTATATCTCTTGATAAAACTAATGTTATGTTCTTATTACGCTATGCATAAATAAAAATGAAATAACATATATACAATAGCTGAATAGACATTAGACTCCTATAATATTATATATTTTCTCCGTTAATAAACTCTTATTGATAGATAAAATGTATGCAAACACAAATATATTACATAATAAATATAAATATAAATATTATATATCAAATATAAAAATTATTAAAATTATTTAAAAAGATCTCATTATTTTCATTATATTTTTATCTAATATAAGACAATAAATTAACGGATTTGTATAAGAATGCAATAAAATAGATAAAATACATAAACTAAAATGGAACTATATATTTATCTGTAAATTTATATGTATTTTTTATGTGTTTATAATTTTTCTACCACTTCGTTCAGACCTCTAGGGACCAGAGTATTCATACGAAATATCCAATACATTTCTCTGGATCTTAGCTTCTCCACTGATTTCTCCCTAATATTTTCTATGGGAATAACTCTTAAAAGGGAGGAATCTTGGGCATGGTGGGTACTAAAATGCCTGGACACGCTATGTTTATCGAATCCTTTCTTAATATTGCTACGGTGCTTGTTAAGTCTTCCTCGTAGCGTGTTGATGGTTCTCCCTATGTATCTCAGCCCGCAAGGGCATTCCAACATATATATGACTTTTGTCACATCACAGGTCATATTTTGTTTTATCATATACTCTTCTCCATCAGGAAGTTGAATTTTCTTGGCACCATGTTGGATATTCGTACAGCATATACATCTTTTTTTCTTGCACTTATATGCACCTCCTGTTCCTTTCTCGTTATCTCCTCCTCTACTTTTTCTTTCTTTTCCATTCTTGGGGTACGACGGAGCGATAAGATTTTTTAATGTTGCATTCTTCCGAAATATGCACAATGGTTTTGTGGTTAGTTGTTTTTCTAAAAATGGATCTTCTTTCAGGACTATCCAATTTCTCCTTAATATACCATTGATCTCTCCTGCATGGGCATTGTATTTTGTGGTGAAAGCTGCTTCATATCTCTCTCTCTCTTTTTTGGAATTTTTTACCTGTTTTGTTCTGTCTATTATTAGACTTCCCAAATTTAAAGCTCTCTTGTATGCGGCCTTCACTAAAGTTTCTGGGTACCCCTTTTCTTTGAATCTTTTTTCTAGTATTTTGGCTTGCTCTTTATAATCTTCTATTTTCGTACAATTTTTTCTAATTCTCTGAAATTGGCCATAAGGGACATTTTTCTTCCATCTCTTATGGTGGCAGCTGTTAAAATTCAAATAGCTATTAGCGTCCACTCTCTTAAAATTAAAAAATTAAATCTTAAATTTAATCTTAGGTTCACATACGAAATATCTGCGACAAGGATTATATACCTGGACCTAGTAATAGAAGGGAAGAACAACGAAGTTATCACAAAAACCCATTTTAAGAGAGTGGACGCTAATAGCTATTTGAATTTTAACAGCTGCCACCATAAGAGATGGAAGAAAAATGTCCCTTATGGCCAATTTCAGAGAATTAGAAAAAATTGTACGAAAATAGAAGATTATAAAGAGCAAGCCAAAATACTAGAAAAAAGATTCAAAGAAAAGGGGTACCCAGAAACTTTAGTGAAGGCCGCATACAAGAGAGCTTTAAATTTGGGAAGTCTAATAATAGACAGAACAAAACAGGTAAAAAATTCCAAAAAAGAGAGAGAGAGATATGAAGCAGCTTTCACCACAAAATACAATGCCCATGCAGGAGAGATCAATGGTATATTAAGGAGAAATTGGATAGTCCTGAAAGAAGATCCATTTTTAGAAAAACAACTAACCACAAAACCATTGTGCATATTTCGGAAGAATGCAACATTAAAAAATCTTATCGCTCCGTCGTACCCCAAGAATGGAAAAGAAAGAAAAAGTAGAGGAGGAGATAACGAGAAAGGAACAGGAGGTGCATATAAGTGCAAGAAAAAAAGATGTATATGCTGTACGAATATCCAACATGGTGCCAAGAAAATTCAACTTCCTGATGGAGAAGAGTATATGATAAAACAAAATATGACCTGTGATGTGACAAAAGTCATATATATGTTGGAATGCCCTTGCGGGCTGAGATACATAGGGAGAACCATCAACACGCTACGAGGAAGACTTAACAAGCACCGTAGCAATATTAAGAAAGGATTCGATAAACATAGCGTGTCCAGGCATTTTAGTACCCACCATGCCCAAGATTCCTCCCTTTTAAGAGTTATTCCCATAGAAAATATTAGGGAGAAATCAGTGGAGAAGCTAAGATCCAGAGAAATGTATTGGATATTTCGTATGAATACTCTGGTCCCTAGAGGTCTGAACGAAGTGGTAGAAAAATTATAAACACATAAAAAATACATATAAATTTACAGATAAATATATAGTTCCATTTTAGTTTATGTATTTTATCTATTTTATTGCATTCTTATACAAATCCGTTAATTTATTGTCTTATATTAGATAAAAATATAATGAAAATAATGATATCTTTTTAAATAATTTTAATAATTTTTATATTTGATATATAATATTTATATTTATATTTATTATGTAATATATTTGTGTTTGCATACATTTTATCTATCAATAAGAGTTTATTAACGGAGAAAATATATAATATTATAGGAGTCTAATGTCTATTCAGCTATTGTATATATGTTATTTCATTTTTATTTATGCATAGCGTAATAAGAACATAACATTAGTTTTATCAAGAGATATACAGTGATGTTGGCCAGTAACATCCATCTGATCAATGTATCCAGGAATGCGAGCGAGCCCGTCCACATTCCCGTTCTCACACATGAAGCAGCGCCCGATGAGGTGACGTCACGGCCCCACGTGACTTAGTCAGCTGACACTTGCGGAGGAGGCGTGGCGCCGCTGGACGCTGTGAGGGAAGGAGGACGGAGCGAACCGCATGCAATGGAGGTATGTAATTTTTACTATAAATGTCTTGTATGTAGTATGTTGCCACACTTGATAAAGTCCCTTTTAAGGGATGAAACGCGTTGTGGAGATTAAAAGTATTGATGCCATATTCCCGGAGCGCGGACCTATTTTGTTATAGCGTGTATACACCATAATGTAAAACTGCATTATGATGTCATAATGTTTTTATAGTAGGGGATAGAATTTACAACTTCATTATGATGTCGCAATCTAAGATACAACGTAGAACAACATTATTATGTAATATAGAACGCCATTATGATGTCATAATGTGAAACTGCATTATGACGTAATAATGTATTCATAGTAGGGGATAGGATTTACAACTCCATTATGATGTCAGAATCTAGTAATAACAAAAGATACAATGTAGAAAAACATTATGTAATATAGAACGCCATTATGATGTCATAATGTAAGACTGCATTATGATGTCATAATGTATTTATGGCAGGGGATTGAATTTACAACTCCATTATGATGTCACAATCTAGTAATAACAAAAGATACAATGTAGAACTTCATTATAATGTAGTATAGAACTCCATTATGATGTCATAATGTAAAACTGCTTTATGATGTCATAATTTATTTATAGCAGGTAATATAATTTACAACTCCATAATGTCACAATCTAATAATAATAAAAGATACAAAGTAGAAAAACATTATGTAATATAGAACTTCATTATGATGTCATAATGTGAAACTGCATTATGACATCATAATCTATTCATAGTAGGGGATAGCATTTACAACTCCATTATGATGTCACAATCTAGTAATAACAAAAGATACAATGTAGAAATCCATTATATTTTAGTATAGAACTCTATTATGATGTCGTAATGTAAAACTGCATTAGGATGTCATAATCTATTCATGGTAGGGGATCAAATTTACAATATCATTATGATGTCACAATCTAGTAATAACAAAAGATACAATGTAGAACAGCCTTTTTATGTAATATAGAACTCATTATGATGTCATAATGTGAAACTTCATTATGATGTCATAATGTATTTATAGTAGGGGGTAGAATTTACAACTCCATTATGATGTCACAATCTAGTAATAACAAAAGATACAATGTAGAACAGCATTTTTATGTAATATAGAACTCCATTATGATGTCATAATATTAAACTGCATTATGACGTCATAATGTATTCATAGTAGGGGATAGAATTTACAACACCATTATGATGTCAGAATATAGTAATAACAAAAGATGTAATGTAGAACTTCATTATAATGTAGTATAGAACTCTATTATGATGTCATAATGTAAAACTGCATTATGATGTCATAATGTGAAACTGCATTATGATGTCATAATGTATTTATGGCAGGGGATTGAATTTACAACTCCATTATGATGTCACAATCTAGTAATAACAAAAGATACTTTGTAGAACTTCATTATAATGTAGTATAGAACTCCATTATGATGTCATAATGTAAAACTGCATTATGATGTCATAATCTATTCATAGCAGATAATAGAATTTACAACTCCATTATGATGTCACAATCTAGTAATAACAAAAGATACAACGTAGAACAACATTATTATGTAATATAGAACTCTATTATGATGTCATAATGTAAAACTGCATTATGATGTCATAATGTATTTATAGTAGGGGGTAGAATTTACAACTCCATTATGATGTCACAATCTAGTAATAACAAAAGATACAATGTAGAACTTCATTATAATTTAGTATACAGTCGTCACTGGGACAGGTGGGGTCCTTTAAATGAAATACAATTTCACTGTGAAACTACCCCAGAAATATTAGATGAGATAATCTGTTCTATTATTAAAATATAACTTTTATTATAGGACTTTATTTAAAATACACTAAATCACACCACCAAATGGCCCAGCACACATCAGAAAACTAGACGAACATAAACATACAAACACCCAAAGAACATACAGGACAGGGGATAGGTATATCACCTTATCGTGGTGATCCGCTATACCGATGTTAATTACCGTTCCCTTAATAGATTTACAGGTACGGTTATATTGCTATTTATACAGTGGTAATAACGGTATAAATTTTATTTCAGAAGGCTAAGGATGATAGACAAATAATATTTAATCGACGTGTTTCTACGGCCCTGATGTAATAAGTGAGCCGATTCATCAGGATCAAGACAAATAGCCTCTGTCTTTTGTACTCAAATGCCCCAAATGAAGAATGGTAATCTAATATTTCTGGGGTACTTTCACAGTGAAATTATAATTTAGTATAGAACTATATTAGGATGTCATAATGTAATGTAAAACTGCATTATGATGTCATAATCTATTCATGGTAGGGGATAGTATTTAAAACTGCATTATGATGTCACAAATTAGTAATAACAAAAGATGCAACGTAGAACTTCATTATATTATAATATAGAGCTCCATTATGATGTCATCATGTAATGTAAAACTGCATTATGATGTCATAATCTATTCATGGTAGGGGATAGAATTTACAACTCCATTATGATGTCACAATCTAGTACTATTAAAGGATACAACGTAGAACAACATTATTATGTAATATAGAACTCCATTATGATGTCATAATGTAAAACTGCATTATGATGTCATCATGTATTTATAGTAGGGGATAGAATTTACAACTGCATTATGATGTCACAATCTAGTAATAACAAAAGATACAACATAGAACAACATTATTATGTAATATAGAACTTCATTATGATGTCATAATATTAAACTGCATTATGACGTCATAATGTATTCATAGTAGGGGATAGAATTTACAACTCCATTATGATGTCAGAATCTAGTAATAACAAAAGATGTAATGTAGAACTTCATTATAATGTAGTATAGAACTCTATTATGATGTCATAATGTAAAACTGCATTATGATGTCATAATCTATTCATAGCAAGTAATAGAATTTACAACTCCATTATGATATCACAATCTAGTAATAACAAAAGATGCAACGTAGAACAACACTACTTTGTAATATAGAACTCCATTATGATGTCATAATGTAAAACTGCATTATGATGTCATAATCTATTCATGGTAGGGGATAGAATTTACAATATCATTATGATGTCACAATCTAGTAATAACAAAAAATACAATGTAGAACAGCATTTTTATGTAATATAGAACTCCATTATGATGTCATAATGTGAAACTTCATTATGATGTCATAATGTATTTATTGTAGGGGATAGGATTTACAACTCCATTATGATGTCACAATCTAGTAATAACAAAAGATACAACGTAGAACAACATTATTATATAATATAGAACTCTATTATGATGTCATAATGTAAAACTGCATTATGATGTCACAATCTAGTAATAACAAAAGATACAATGTAGAACTTCATTATAATTTAGTATACAGTCGTCACTGGGACAGGTGGGGTCCTTTAAATGAAATACAATTTCACTGTGAAAGTACCCCAGAAATATTAGATTAGATAATCTGTTCTATTAATAAAATATAACTTTTATTATAGGACTTTATTTAAAATACACTAAATCACACCACCAAATGGCCCAGCACACATCAGAAAACTAGACGAACATAAACATACAAACACCCAAAGAACATACAGGACAGGGGATAGGTATATCACCTTATCGTGGTGATCCGCTATACCGATGTTAATTACCGTTCCCTTAATAGATTTACAGGTACGGTTATATTGCTATTTATACAGTGGTAATAACGGTATAAATTTTATTTCAGAAGGCTAAGGATGATAGACAAATAATATTTAATCGACGTGTTTCTACGGCCCTGATGTAATAAGTGAGCCGATTCATCAGGATCAAGACAAATAGCCTCTGTCTTTTGTACTCAAATGCCCCAAATGAAGAATGGTAATCTAATATTTCTGGGGTACTTTCACAGTGAAATTATAATTTAGTATAGAACTATATTAGGATGTCATAATGTAATGTAAAACTGCATTATGATGTCATAATCTATTCATGGTAGGGGATAGTATTTAAAACTGCATTATGATGTCACAAATTAGTAATAACAAAAGATGCAACGTAGAACTTCATTATATTATAATATAGAGCTCCATTATGATGTCATCATGTAATGTAAAACTGCATTATGATGTCATAATCTATTCATGGTAGGGGATAGAATTTACAACTCCATTATGATGTCACAATCTAGTACTATTAAAGGATACAACGTAGAACAACATTATTATGTAATATAGAACTCCATTATGATGTCATAATGTAAAACTGCATTATGATGTCATCATGTATTTATAGTAGGGGATAGAATTTACAACTGCATTATGATGTCACAATCTAGTAATAACAAAAGATACAACATAGAACAACATTATTATGTAATATAGAACTCCATTATGATGTCATAATATTAAACTGCATTATGACGTCATAATGTATTCATAGTAGGGGATAGAATTTACCACACTATTATGATGTCAGAATCTAGTAATAACAAAAGATGTAATGTAGAACTTCATTATAATGTAGTATAGAACTCTATTATGATGTCATAATGTAAAACTGCATTATGATGTCATAATCTATTCATAGCAAGTAATAGAATTTACAACTCCATTATGATATCACAATCTAGTAATAACAAAAGATGCAACGTAGAACAACACTACTTTGTAATATAGAACTCCATTATGATGTCATAATGTAAAACTGCATTATGATGTCATAATCTATTCATGGTAGGGGATAGAATTTACAATATCATTATGATGTCACAATCTAGTAATAACAAAAAATACAATGTAGAACAGCATTTTTATGTAATATAGAACACCATTATGATGTCATAATGTGAAACTTCATTATGATGTCATAATGTATTTATTGTAGGGGATAGGATTTACAACTCCATTATGATGTCACAATCTAGTAATAACAGAAGATACTTTGTAGAACTTCATTATAATATAATATAGAACTCCATTATGATGTCATAATGTAAAACTGCATTATGATGTCATAATGTATTTATAGTAGGGGGTAGAATTTACAACTGCATTATGATGTCACAATCTAGTAATAACAAAAGATACAATGTAGAACTTCATTATAATTTAGTATAGAACTATATTAGGATGTCATAATGTAATGTAAAACTGCATTAAGGTGTCATAATCTATTCATGGTAGGGGATAGTATTTAAAACTCCATTATGATGTCACAAATTAGTAATAACAAAAGATACAACATACAACTTAATTATAATGTAATATAGAACTCCATTATGATGTCATAATGTAAAACTGCATTATGATGTCATAATCTGTTCATGGTAGGGGATAGAATTTACAACTCCATTATGATGTCACAATCTAGTAATAACAAAAGATACAACATAATTATAATGTAATATAGAACTCTATTATGATGTCATAATGTAAAACTGCATTATGATGTCATAATGTTTTTATAGTAGGGGATAGAATTTACAACTTCATTATGATGTCGCAATCTAGTAGTAACAAAAGATACAACGTAGAACAACATTATTATGTAATATAGAACGCCATTATGATGTCATAATGTGAAACTGCATTATGACGTAATAATGTATTCATAGTAGGGGATAGGATTTACAACTCCATTATGATGTCAGAATCTAGTAATAACAAAAGATACAATGTAGAAAAACATTATTATGTAATATAGAACGCCATTATGATGTCATAATGTAAAACTGCATTATGATGTCATAATGTATGTATGGCAGGGGATTGAATTTACAACTCCATTATGATGTCACAATCTAGTAATAACAAAAGATACAATGTAGAACTTCATTATAATGTAGTATAGAACTCCATTATGATGTCATAATGTAAAACTGCTTTATGATGTCATAATTTATTTATAGCAGGTAATATAATTTACAACTCCATTATGTCACAATCTAATAATAATAAAAGATACAAAGTAGAAAAACATTATGTAATATAGAACTTCATTATGATGTCATAATGTGAAACTGCATTATGACATCATAATCTATTCATAGTAGGGGATAGCATTTACAACTCCATTAAGATGTCACAATCTAGTAATAACAAAAGATACAATGTAGAAATCCATTATATTTTAGTATAGAACTCTATTATGATGTCGTAATGTAAAACTGCATTAGGATGTCATAATCTATTCATGGTAGGGGATCAAATTTACAATATCATTATGATGTCACAATCTAGTAATAACAAAAGATACAATGTAGAACAGCCTTTTTATGTAATATACAACTCATTATGATGTCATAATGTGAAACTTCATTATGATGTTATAATGTATTTATAGTAGAGGGTAGAATTTACAACTCCATTATGATGTCACAATCTAGTAATAACAAAAGATACAATGTAGAACAGCATTTTTATGTAATATAGAACTCCATTATGATGTCATAACGTGAAACTGCATTATGATGTCATAATGTATTCATTGTAGTGGATAGGATTTACAACTCCATTATGATGTCACAATTTAGTAATAACAAAAGATACAATGTAGAACTTCATTATAATTTAGTATAGAACTCTGTTATGATGTCATAACGTAATGTAAAACTGCATTATGATGTCATAATCTATTCATGGTAGGGGATAGAATTTACAACTCCATTATGATGTCACAATCTTGTAATAGCAAAAGATACAATGTAGAACTTCATTATAATGTAGTAAAGAACTCTATTTTGATGTCGTAATGTAAAACTGCATTATGATGTCATAATCTATTCATAGCAGGTAATAGAATTTACAACTCCATTATGATGTCAGAATCTAGTAATAACAAAAGATACAACGTAGAACAACATTATTATGTAATATAGAACTCCATTATGATGTCATAATGTGAAACTGCATTATGACGTAATAATGTATTCATAGTATGGGATAGGATTTACAACTCCATTATGATGTCAGAATCTAGTAATAACAAAAGATACAATGTAGAAAAACATTATTATGTAATATAGAACGCCATTATGATGTCATAATGTGAAACTGCATTATGATGTCATAATGTATTTATTGTAGGGGATAGGATTTACAACTCCATTATGATGTCACAATCTAGTAATAACAGAAGATACTTTGTAGAACTTCATTATAATGTAGTATAGAACTCCATTATGATGTCATAATGTAAAACTGCATTATGATGTCATAATCTATTCATAGCAGGTAATAGAATTTACAACTCCATTATGATGTCACAATCTAGTAATAACAAAAGATACAACGTAGAACAACATTATTATATAATATAGAACTCTATTATGATGTCATAATGTAAAACTGCATTATGATGTCACAATCTAGTAATAACAAAAGATACAATGTAGAACTTCATTATAATTTAGTATACAGTCGTCACTGGGACAGGTGGGGTCCTTTAAATGAAATACAATTTCACTGTGAAAGTACCCCAGAAATATTAGATTAGATAATCTGTTCTATTAATAAAATATAACTTTTATTATAGGACTTTATTTAAAATACACTAAATCACACCACCAAATGGCCCAGCACACATCAGAAAACTAGACGAACATAAACATACAAACACCCAAAGAACATACAGGACAGGGGATAGGTATATCACCTTATCGTGGTGATCCGCTATACCGATGTTAATTACCGTTCCCTTAATAGATTTACAGGTACGGTTATATTGCTATTTATACAGTGGTAATAACGGTATAAATTTTATTTCAGAAGGCTAAGGATGATAGACAAATAATATTTAATCGACGTGTTTCTACGGCCCTGATGTAATACGTGAGCCGATTCATCAGGATCAAGACAAATAGCCTCTGTCTTTTGTACTCAAATGCCCCAAATGAAGAATGGTAATCTAATATTTCTGGGGTACTTTCACAGTGAAATTATAATTTAGTATAGAACTATATTAGGATGTCATAATGTAATGTAAAACTGCATTATGATGTCATAATCTATTCATGGTAGGGGATAGTATTTAAAACTGCATTATGATGTCACAAATTAGTAATAACAAAAGATGCAACGTAGAACTTCATTAAATTATAATATAGAGCTCCATTATGATGTCATCATGTAATGTAAAACTGCATTATGATGTCATAATCTATTCATGGTAGGGGATAGAATTTACAACTCCATTATGATGTCACAATCTAGTACTATTAAAGGATACAACGTAGAACAACATTATTATGTAATATAGAACTCCATTATGATGTCATAATGTAAAACTGCATTATGATGTCATCATGTATTTATAGTAGGGGATAGAATTTACAACTGCATTATGATGTCACAATCTAGTAATAACAAAAGATACAACATAGAACAACATTATTATGTAATATAGAACTTCATTATGATGTCATAATATTAAACTGCATTATGACGTCATAATGTATTCATAGTAGGGGATAGAATTTACAACTCCATTATGATGTCAGAATTTAGTAATAACAAAAGATGTAATGTAGAACTTCATTATAATGTAGTATAGAACTCTATTATGATGTCATAATGTAAAACTGCATTATGATGTCATAATCTATTCATAGCAAGTAATAGAATTTACAACTCCATTATGATATCACAATCTAGTAATAACAAAAGATGCAACGTAGAACAACACTACTTTGTAATATAGAACTCCATTATGATGTCATAATGTAAAACTGCATTATGATGTCATAATCTATTCATGGTAGGGGATAGAATTTACAATATCATTATGATGTCACAATCTAGTAATAACAAAAAATACAATGTAGAACAGCATTTTTATGTAATATAGAACTCCATTATGATGTCATAATGTGAAACTTCATTATGATGTCATAATGTATTTATTGTAGGGGATAGGATTTACAACTCCATTATGATGTCACAATCTAGTAATAACAGAAGATACTTTGTAGAACTTCATTATAATATAATATAGAACTCCATTATGATGTCATAATGTAAAACTGCATTATGATGTCATAATGTATTTATAGTAGGGGGTAGAATTTACAACTGCATTATGATGTCACAATCTAGTAATAACAAAAGATACAATGTAGAACTTCATTATAATTTAGTATAGAACTATATTAGGATGTCATAATGTAATGTAAAACTGCATTAAGATGTCATAATCTATTCATGGTAGGGGATAGTATTTAAAACTCCATTATGATGTCACAAATTAGTAATAACAAAAGATACAACATACAACTTAATTATAATGTAATATAGAACTCCATTATGATGTCATAATGTAAAACTGCATTATGATGTCATAATCTGTTCATGGTAGGGGATAGAATTTACAACTCCATTATGATGTCACAATCTAGTAATAACAAAAGATACAACATAATTATAATGTAATATAGAACTCTATTATGATGTCATAATGTAAAACTGCATTATGATGTCATAATGTTTTTATAGTAGGGGATAGAATTTACAACTTCATTATGATGTCGCAATCTAGTAGTAACAAAAGATACAACGTAGAACAACATTATTATGTAATATAGAACGCCATTATGATGTCATAATGTGAAACTGCATTATGATGTAATAATGTATTCATAGTAGGGGATAGGATTTACAACTCCATTATGATGTCAGAATCTAGTAATAGCAAAAGATACAATGTAGAAAAACATTATTATGTAATATAGAACGCCATTATGATGTCATAATGTAAAACTGCATTATGATGTCATAATGTATTTATGGCAGGGGATTGAATTTACAACTCCATTATGATGTCACAATCTAGTAATAACAAAAGATACAATGTAGAACTTCATTATAATGTAGTATAGAACTCCATTATGATGTCATAATGTAAAACTGCTTTATGATGTCATAATTTATTTATAGCAGGTAATATAATTTACAACTCCATTATGATGTCATAATCTAGTAATAACAAAAGATACAATGTAGAACAATATTATTATGTAATATAGAACTCCATTATGATGTCATAATGTAAAACTGCATTATGATGTCATAATGTAATTATAGTAGGGGGTAGAATTTACAACTCCATTATGATGTCACAATCTAGTAATAACAAAAGATACAACGTAAAACTTCATTATAATGTAATATAGAACTCCATTATGATGTCATAATTAGAGATGAGGGAGCACCAAAATGCTCAGGTGCTCGTTACTCAAGTCGAACTTTCCGCGATGCTCGAGGGTTCGTTTCGAGTAACGAACCCCATTGAAGTCAATGGGCGACCCGAGCATTTTTGTATATCGCCGATGCTCGCTAAGGTTCTCATTTCTGAAAATCTGGGAAATTCAAGAAATTGACACTGAAACGGATAGGGCAGGCGAAGGGCTACATGTTGGGCTGCATCTCAAGTTCCCAGGTCCCACTATTAAGCCACAATAGCGGCAAGAGTGGGCCCCCCCCCCAACAATTTTTTCTTCTGAAAAACCCTCATTAGCAAGGCATACCTCAGCTAAGCACCACACTACCTCCAACAAGGCACAATCACTGCCTGCATGACACTCCGCTGCCACTTCTCCTGGGTTACATGCTGCCCAACCCCCCCCCTTCCCCCCCGCACGACCCAGTGTCCACAGCGCACACCAAAGTGTCCTTGCGCAGCCTTCAGCTGCCCTCATGCCACACACTGGCCTCATAGCCACACCACCCTCATGTCTATTTATAAGTGCGTCTGCCATGAGGAGGAACCGGAGGCACACACTGCAGAGGGTTAGCAGGGCCAGGCAGCGACCCTCTTTAAAAGGGGCGGGGCGATAGCCCACAATGCTGTACAGAAGCAATGAGAACTCCAATCCTGTGCCACCTCCGTCAGGAGCTGCAAACGTGGGCATAGCAATGGGGAATCCATGTGCCACACAGTATTCATTCTGTCAAGGTGTCGCATAGCTCAATCCACACTGCAAAGGGAAAGCAGTCAGCGCTCTGCCCCCTACCCAAGTCAGTCAGTGCCTTTGTGCCAGACAGGTCAAACACCACAATGGGAACTAAGTTTGCACCAACAGCATAGGTGGGTCCTAGGAAACCCAAGACATGAACAAAAAATTGATCTGAGCGGCCAAACATGGCATAGGCCTCGGCCCACACATTCAGCAATCCTAGGCTGGAAGCGGACTTTCACTGCACCCAGGACATAGGCCTCTGCACAAACCATCAGCAATCGCGTGCCTACAGCGGACTCCAATGCTAGCGTAGTAGCATAAAAGCACTATCCGTACAAGAAAGACAGATCTACCAATCTCAAAACATTTTGCTGAATTTCACCATACAATCAGTCAGCTCAAATTTAGGGTCATTGACTCTGTTGCCCCACTGCCTCAAGGTGGGGACCGGGAGGGAATCCTTAAATGTAAAGAGATCCGTTGGATACACGAACTTGATACCCTTTCCCCCAAGGGTCTTAATATAGAGTATCCCATTATGTCCTGTATATAAATAGGTCCAGTTGATAGTCATGTGTCAGACTAATGTGCACTTTCTCTATCTGCAAATTATGTATACATAATCTCATCTACGGTATTTGATTTTAATTACCTTTTATTTTATGTTACAGATACCTGTTTGATGCATGTGCTCCGGACTCCTTGTTGTTCCATTACTTGTTGTTTGGCTTCCAGTATAAACTCCCCCCCCCCCCCAAAAAAAAAAAATATTTTGTGCATTAATGTGTGCTAATGTGCATAATAAATAAATATGATATCATTCTATGTATTGGCTGCTTTATGAGGTATCACTATAGGTTATGATAATAGAGGGAGCTGTACTCTAATTGTTGGACCCATGAGTCATATGTATGAGATATGAACTATGATTAAAGACATATTGCTGTGAGATATGGTAGATTATTGATTATTAATATATTAGGGTTATTACCCAAGATTATTTATATTTTGACATTTATTTCAATAATGGACATCATTTTCTCCATATCTCACTCTCCAATAAAAAGTTTGTTGCTAAATCAACATACAGATATATGAGGCTGATCAATATTACCATTATTGTTTAATGTTGCTGTGGAATATATATATATGTGTGTATATATGTATATATATATATGTGTATATGTATATGTGTGTGTATGTATGTATGTATGTATGTATGTATGTATATATATATATATATATATATATATATATATAATATGGATTTGTTGTGTTGGAGCTAGTTTTCCCTATAAGACTACCTATAAACAGCATCTTATTTATAATTAATACTGTTTGCCACTACATATAGTCTTCTCCGTGGACCAGCGATACTTCTATTGCTATTAGAGCAGTGGAACTGCTAGCGCATGCGCACTTAACTTCTGAAGTCTCTTTTACTAAATAGAGTCCAATAGTTATATCAGCGGCATCGCAGGACTCCAGGCGCATGCGCGATCAGTCCCTCAAGATTCCTCTTGCTCTTCTAAATCTCGCGATAGTGGCTAAATCATGCACAGGCGCACTCGTTCAGATGACAAACCGGAAGCATCGGGAGCCATGGAGGACGTGAGCACATGCGAATTAGGTACTGTTCAGCTGTTACATGTGGGATTTTAATTGTTGTTTCACTATATATAGTCTGTAACTAAGGGTGTATTTGTACTTGACAAAGATCACTGTGTTGATCGAAACGTCGTATGGAAGAAGGAAGAAGTTTTACTGCATCGCTGTCTGCTGCCACAGTATTTTCCTTCTTGATTGCGCTAATGATTGCAGCATCACCGCTCACCATCTGGGTAGACTCCTCAAAGTTTCCAAGGACCTGGCAGATGTCTGCCAACCAGGCCCACTCTTCTGTAAAGAATTGAGGAGGCTGACTCCCACTACGCCGCCCATGTTGGAGTTGGTATTCCACTATAGCTCTACGCTGCTCATAGAGCCTGGCCAACATGTGAAGCATAGAGTTCCACCGTGTGGGCACGTCGCACAGCAGTCAGTGCACTGGCAGATTAAACCGATGTTGCAGGGTCCGCAGGGTGGCAGCGTCCGTGTTGGACTTGCGGAAATGTGCGCTGAGCCGGCGCACCTTTCCGAGCAGGTCTGACAAGCGTGGGTAGCTTTTCAGAAACCGCTGAACCACCAAATTAAAGACGTGGGCCAGGCATGGCACGTGCGTGAGGCTGCAGAGCCGCCACCAGGTTACGGCCGTTGTCACACACGACCATGCCCGGTTGGAGGCTCAGTGGCGAAAGCCAGCGGTCGGTCTGCTCTCAGACCCTGCAGCAGTTCGTGGGCCATGTGCCTCTTCTCTCCTAAGCTGAGTAGTTTCAGCACGGCCTGCTGACGCTTGCCCACCGCTGTGCTGCCACGCCGCGCGACACCGACTGCTGGCGACATGCTGCTGCTGACACATCTTGATTGTGAGACAGAGGTTGCGTAGGAGGAGGAGGAGGAGGAGGAGGGTGGTTTAGTGGAGGAAGCATACACCACCGCAGATACCACCACTGAGCTGGGGCCCGCAATTCTGGGGGTGGGTAGGACGTGAGCGGTCCCAGGCTCTGACTCGGTCCCAGCCTCCACTAAATTCACCCAATGTGCCGTCAGGGAGATATAGTTGCCCTCTCCGCCTGTGCTTGTCCACGTGTCCGTTGTTACGTGGACCTTGGCAGTAACCGCGTTGGTGAGAGTGCGTACAATGTTGCGGGAGACGTGGTCGTGCAGGGCTGGGACGGCACATCGGGAAAAGTAGTGGCGACTGGGAACCGAGTAGCGCGGGGCCGCCGCCGCCATCATGTTTTTGAAAGCCTCCGTTTCCACAAGCCTATACGGCAGCATCTCCAGGCTGATCAATTTGGCTATGTGCACGACGGCGTACTTGCGTTCAAACAGTTGCGCTAGCGACGGCTGGACGCTGCGCTGAGAGACATTGCTGGATGGGGCCGAGGACAGCGGAGGTGAGCATGTGGGTGCAGGCCAGGAGACGGTCGTGCCTGTGTCCTGAGAGGGGGGTTGGATCTCAGTGGCAGGTTGGGGCACAGGGGGAGAGGCAGTGGTGCAAACCAGAGGCTTGCACCACTGAATGACATCACTGAATGACATCATTGAATGGCTGTGATTGGTTAATCGGGCACTGGCTGATGCAGTGCTCCTCGGATACATGGAATACAGCAGCAACCACAGAGTACTAGAATGGAGGCAAATACTGACACAGAGACTAGTGTGGAGTATATGACTTGTGACCAGTGTCCGAACAAGCTTTCAACCAGTCCCTGAATGGATCGTCTATGCCAGAGTTATCAGCTAGTTCATTTTATTATGCATTTACCCCTTCCAGTGCTCAGGTATCATCTGGTGCCGTGTTATTAGGAATGAAAGTACAACAATATCCTCCAATCATTTTACAAACTTCTCCTTTTTCTGCTAGTAACATATCAAGAGCCATTCTATTTTGCCATGTAATAAGTAAGGTATGTCCTAGTTGTTCCTCTAGGCCCCTAATTGCATCTCTTGTATAATTAACAAATCTCTGTTGGTTATAGTATGTGTAATTAATCCAGTCTACATTTTTATCCACTGTTGCCCACCATGCAAGAAGAGACTCAAACCCGCTGCAGCCATCTGATTTCTTGCCCTATACTCGTTCAGTACCCCCCTTAGGACCCCTGATGGCGTCAAAGGAACCTTTGGGAGAGGAATTCCTAGTTTTCCGGACACGGCCCTTGCTGTTGCCCTCGGAGGTCATGAGGTGCACAGGCATTATCAGTTGTACCAAAGCACAATCCCGTTAGGGCCTGTACCTGGCACCTGTTCTAGGTACCTGTGACCACACAACCATCACACGTCTGCGTGTGCTCTTTGTAGCTCAGGCCATATCCCAGAAAACAGTGTGCCTCCATGGTTCTCCTCTCCATATAGTGTCCCTCAGGCAGTCTCCCGTAGTCTGCCTTGGTCCCATTACCAGGTAGCGCAAAGCAAGTATAACCCCAGGATCAGAGACAACAGCAGGTCCTTGCCCACAGGTGGAAACAGCAAACTCAATGTATAACATGGATCGCTTATCTGTGGGGTGTAGGTACAGTTAAGAAGCTTAATCCCACATTTTACGGTCATCACGGCTTGAAGACTTGTCATTACCTTTTTTTTTTATTCTTTATTTTTCAGATTATAACTTGATTACAGTTTACATAGTGTTCATTGCGCACCGTCACACCAACTTTATGAACATTACCATACCAAAGAATTAGAACAGTTTTTCTTTGTTGTGAATAAAAGGAAGACTTAACTTATTGCAACATTCAAGACTCGTTGTCCTTCTGTTCGTCATCTGTGTTTCTTTTCTTTCTATATTATATAAACTAACATGACCAATTAGACAGACGTGACACAAGGGGGATTAACCAGGGGGACACATTTAGGGGAAAAATAAAATAAAACTCAACCATTAAGTTGCGTGGAGTATAGCTATGTGGTCAGGTTTCGCTTTTGTCGTTTAGTGATCCATTAACGAGCGATATTCCTCAGATTCCTGGAACACCATCCAGTGATACCATATGTTCCTGAAGCTTTCCTGTGTGCCCCTTAGTGCCGCAGTGAAGTCCTCCATCTCCATGATCCTCCTTACTGTATTGAGCCATAGAGCCATTGTTGGTGAGGTTGTCTGTCTCCAAAGTTTAGGAATGCATGATCTTGCCGCACTCACTAGAAAACGTACTATAGATTCTTTGTAGGTCGCCAGTGGTATATCGCTGTGATGCAGGAGGAAGAAGGCCGGGGATTTTGGCAGGGGGTAGTGGGTGAATCTAGATGCTATCTGCCACACCTCTGATCAAAAAGCTCGCCAGGACCGAGCAGTCCCAAAAGACATGTAACATTGTCCCTTGCTCCGCCCCGCATCTCCAACATGTGGGGGGGACTGTCGGGAATATTCTATGCAAGTGGGAGGGCACCCTATACCACCTGGTGAGAACCTTGTATCCAGATTCTTGTATTTTGCTCAATATTGAAACCGAGTGTGTGATGATGAAAATTCTATCTCTTTCCTCCGGTGTAAGTGTGACTCCCAACTCTTCTTCCCATTTATTCATGTACTTAGGTGGTGAGGCCTCAGGTTGTGTGTTTAGTATGTTGTACATTTTGGATAGCGTATGCCTGAGGGTCCCTTCTCCCTACAGATGACTTCAAATTGTGTTTTTGGGCAGGCAAAAGTAGTGGGGCGGGGTAGCGTAGATAGAAAGTGTCTTACTTGTAATGCCTGCCATAATGGGAGTTGGGGTGAGTCCGTATTCCCTCTGAGCATTTCCAGTGGGAGCCACTGGCCTTCTTGCATAAAATGTTCTGCCCGGAATCTGCCTTCGGAAATCCTTGCACGGAATACTTTGTTCTCATTGCCTGGGGGAAATCTCGGGTTACCCAGAACCGGGAACATGGGTGAGGGCCTGGGAGAAATGTCTTTCCTGGCTAGTACTTTGATGGCGATCCCTAGCGTGGGGCCGATTGTAGGATGGAGTGCTAGTTCTGTGGGGGCTTGTCCCTCAGACCATGGGAGAGCTACTAACGGCGCCAGGGCTGCTGTTTGTTCTGTTGCTATCCACTGTTTAAGGGCTGCATGCCGGTGCCAGTCCACCATGCGTACTAAGTGTACTGCCTGGTGGTATTTTACGTAATCTAGTAGTCCCATGCCCCCCTCGCTTTTCGGCCGAGATAAAGTGTCTCTTGCTATCCGTGGGGCCTTTCCTGCCCATATGAATGTGGACGTGAGTGATTGTAAATGCTGGACGAAGAGCCTTGGCACTTGTATGGGAAGGGCCTGAAGTAGGTATAGTATACTGGGGAGTATATTAATTTTGATTATTGTTCCCCTGCCGAACCAAGAGAAAGTCCCTTTGGTCCAAGAGTTGAGGTCTTGTCGAATTTCGCTTAAGAGTGCTGGAAAGTAGGCGGGGTATAGGTCCTCAATGTTTGGCGTTAGCTTGGTCCCCAAGTATTGAATGTGATTCTTTTCCCACTGAAATGAGAACGAGTCCTTTAATTCCTCCACAAAATGTTGTGGGAGAGAGATGTTAAGAGCTGCTGACTTATGATAGTTTATTTTAAAGTTTGATATTTTGGAATAGTGGTTAATTTCTGCCAATAGGTTTGGTAAGGAGATTCGTGGGTTGGAGATAAAGAACAGGAGGTCGTCCGCATATGCGGCGATCTTATATTCTTCCTCCCCCACCGTGATCCCTTTAACGTTTGGGTTATTAAGTATTTGTGACAACAGTGGCTCCAGGCATATTATAAAGATCAGTGGCGATAGAGGGCAGCCCTGCCTTGTACCATTTGAAATGGAAAATGGCTTTGAAAGCTGGCTGTTTACTCTAACGGACGCGGATGGGCTGGAATATAGGCCTGTAATCCAGTGTAACATGTTAGGGCCCATACCCACGTGGGTAATTGTCGCAAATAGGAAGTCCCACTCCACCCTGTCAAATGCCTTTTCTGCATCTGTGGATAAAAGGCATATCGATTTGGAGAGTCTGTGCGCCTGGTGTATTAGGTTAATGGCTTTGGTTGTGTTGTCCCTTGCCTCTCTTAATGGGACGAAGCCGACTTGGTCTTTGTGTATTGTTACATAAGTAGGGGGAGATCCTATTTGCCAGAATTTTAGAAAATAATTTCAGGTCTGCGTTAAGTAAAGAGATGGGGCGGTAGCTCTGGCATTGCGCTGGGTCCTTCCCTTCTTTAGGGATGACCGCTATGTGTGCTGTTAGGGTATCTCTAGGTATTTTGTTTCCGGATGTTATGGAATTGAAGGCTTGGATGAAGTGGGGTGTAAGTGTTTCTGCGAATTTCTTATAATATGATAGGGTTAGCCCATCTGGACCTGGCGCTTTCCCTGTCTGAGAGTCTGTCAGCGCTTCTGCTAGCTCAGTCGGGGATATTGGGGCCTCCATCAGTTCTATGGCCTCCTTTGGGAATCTGCGAATGTTTGATCATTGTAGGCATTCGTGGATCCTAGCTTTCTTGTGTTCTCTGGCTTGCTCGGACTGTGGTGGAGATTGGTTATATAAAGAGTAGTAATATTGCCAAAACGCTTCTGTGATTTGTTCGGGAAGATGTAGTGTGTGGCCTTCGGAGTTCTTAATGTGTAGAACGTAGGCCCTAGCTCTTGCTGCGCGGAGGGCCCGGGCCAATATGCAGCTCGGTTTGTCTCCAAATTCAAAGAAATGACGTCTACATTTCGTCAGGCTCACTTTTGCCTTTCCCAGACAGTGGGAACGGACCTGCTCCTTCAACCGTAGTAATTCTGTTCCCTTCTCTCTGTCTAGTGTCGATTTGTGGGAGGACTCTAGTGCCTGGATCTGATCTAGGAGTCCCCTGAGATGTGCGCTACGTTCCTTTTTAATGCGTGAGCCAAGGCCTACACAGAAACCCCGTATCACGCACTTGTGTGCTTTCCATACCGTTAGTGGGTCAACCTCTGGAGTGACTTTGTGTTCAAAGTATTTCCTTAATGTTGTGCGGATTTCGTCTGAGTTCGCCGTGTATTGAATATCCAATGCCATATTCTATTGTGCAGGGTAGGTAATTTCAGCGCTAGTATGATCATTGCGTGGTCTGAAAATGTGATGGTGTCTATTGTAGCCGAGACTAGATTCGCTAGGGATGAGAGTTGGAGGAGGAAAAAATCGATTCTGGAGTATGAGTTGTGTGGTTGGGAAAAGAACGTGTAGTCCTTTGTGGTGGGGTGTAAGGTTCTCCAGGCGTCTTCCAACTGATACTTGTGTAATGTATTTTTGATCCTGCGGTACGCTGACCTGGGAAGGTTACCGCTGCCTTTAGATGTGTCTATTCTTGGGTCCAACGGCATGTTAAAATCTCCTCCCAGGACCAGGGTGCCCTCCTGAAATTCCTCCAGCTCCTCCAGGATCTCCTCTAAGAAGGACACCTGGTTGGAGTTGGGTGAATAGATGGCCGCTAGTGTGATTTGTGTGCCAGTGAGTTTCCCCTTGAGGAAAATATATCTACCTCCCGGATCACAGCGGACCTCTTCCTGCTCCCATGGGACGGAGTTGGCGATAAGGATGGAGACCCCTTTGGACTTGGATTCCGCATTTGTGCTGTGGTAGGTGTTTGGAAATCTGTCGTTTGCAAATCTGGGGCTTTTGTTCGTGCGGAAGTGGGTCTCCTGGATAAAGGCCACATGTACTCTTCTTTTCCAGAGGAGGTGGAGGATGGAGGACCTCTTCTCTGGCACGTTCAGTTCCTGCGCATTAATGGAGATTATGGAGAGGTTAGCGGAGCCTGACATTGCGAAAGAGAGAAGATCAGGTTGCAAAAAGAAGGGGTAGTGAAAGCACCAAGTTGAGAATCAGGAAAGATATAGAGAGAGAGGGGGAAGGAGAGGGGAGAGTGGAAGAAGAAGAGAAAAAAAAAGAGGAGGGGGGATGGACACTTACACGACACACAAGGAAAACTAATCCGGGACAAACACAACTAAGGCTAGCCCGGTGGCTAGCAACTATATTTTAGTCAGGGAGCCTGTTTCCCCCCCTCAAAAAAGGGGTTAAGCCAGGCCCCCTGATGCCCTACTGGAGGTAACGTGGAAGTGCACTTACTGTTAAGGCCGCTGTCTAACTCGGAGATCAGATAACAAGGAAAACGACCACCGATTCCGTATCTGTTCCTCTATAACCTTCTTACTCGGAACTTGCGGGATGCCACTATCATTAGAAGTAGTACTGTGGGAAAAAAACAAGAGGAAGCAAAGAGACAAAATTAGACAGCTTTCAGCCCGTCCGGCGGGTAAGAGACTGGGGAACGCGCCGCCGTCATTCGTAGGGTATCTGCTGGCGGGGCACAATAAGTCTCGATTTCTTTGATTGGTTGTTAGTCTCGGTCCCTGCTGCCTTGCCGGTTGGAAAGGTTCCCTGGGTCCTTCGCGGGTCACGGGTTGCTCTGTGCCGTGTCCATGGGCATAGTCCAGTCTGGAATGGGCACCGCCAGGACTTCTAGGAACCTGAAAGCTCTGTCCAGGTCTGTGGGTGATCTGACGGTGTACAGGCGGCCTCGCTTGTGTAATATTAAATGAAAGGGGTGGCCCCATTTGTAGGTCGCGTCCGCCTGGCGTGCTGCGTCCACAAGTGGTCTTATCAGTCACCGACTATTGAGGGTCAGTCTGGAGACATCTGGTAAGATAGTAATTTCCACTCCGTTAAAGTTAACTGGACCTCTTTCCCATGCCATGCGTTGGATTTCCTCCTTTTGTCTGTAAAAGTGCACTCGGCAGATGACATCCCTTGGCAGATTGGGGTTCCTTGTTCTCCCGCCCATCATTCTGTGGACCCTGTCCAGCTCTATTGTCCTGTCTTCCGGACGGCGTAGTAGCTTGTTGAAGACGGTTGTTACACACTCATAGAGCGCTTCTGGCGCCTCTCAGCTTTAGGTTGTTGCAGCGGCCTCTGTTTTCGACGTCGTCGAGGTGGAAAGTTAACTCACTGAGCTGTTTCTGCTGTTTTTCTATGAAGCTTGTTAGCTGTTGAAAGTCCATATAGGAGACCTCGGGGTTCTCTTCTAGCGCCATCACCCGTTCTGTAAAGGCCTGTACTGAGTGGTTAACTGCCGCGATGGCCCTCTCGTGTTTCTCTTCTATACATCGTATCTGCATCTCTAAGTCTGTTTTGGTCGGTAGGGCACGTATAATGACCCAGAGTGCTTGTAGTGTTTGGGAATCGTCTGCAGGTGGCGCTGTATGATTGCCAGGAGCTTCTGTTTCGGGAAATTACTGGGAGCTGTAGTCATGGAAGGTATTTATATCTCTGCTGTTGTCTCTCTGTTGAGAAGGAGGTCGGGCGATAGGGATAGGATTATCTCCCTGCATTACCCCGCTCTTGCTTGGGTTGTCCTTCCGGGGAGGGGTATGGTCTGCATCAGGTCCCTTTCTGCCACCCTTTGCGTTAGGGCTGTGTCCCTGGCTGGGGGTTTCATGGGATTCATTACCAATTGTGTAGAGTGTGGGTACAGTGGAATGTCTCGCTGGTGACCTCGGGGTCTCTGCCCTATTCCCCCTCCCATCCTGTTCAGGGTGTTGGGCTCTGTTTGGTGGTGAGGTACCTGGGTTCTTGGTCCACTGCTCCCTTAGTCCTTCTTGCTGCCCCTGCTCCGTGTTGGTGTGGAGCTGCGCTGCTCCTCCGGCATTTGAAGGTGGTGCTTCTGCACCCTGTACTGGCTGCCCGCTCTTTTCTGTCTGTAGCCCCTGGGTCTAGTCGGCAGGGGATTTTCTCCTTCCCTCAGGGTATGGCTCTGCTCCGCTGTTGTATGGGCTTCTCTCTCTGCCCTGGCGGTGTGCCAGCATGGGGCTCTCCTGCCTTCACCTGGCCTGTGGATAGGGTTGCTGGATCTCCACTCTGCTTCAGCGCGGGCTTGTCGCGCTGACCCAGTGCCATGTTGGAGAGCCGTCTTCCCGCTCCGGCGGCGTGTGTTCCGTGCAGGAACCGACTTATAGGGGATCCCTGGATCTGTGGCTGGTCTGCCTTCCTCTTCCCCACTCTAGTCATCATCGGGTATGGGCTATTTTCTTTGTTTTCTGGTTTTCTGAGAGTCAGTGGCAGCGGAGCTCTGAGATGTGCGGCCTCCCTCTCCTATGCCAAGCCACGCCCCCCATGCCACTTGTCATTAACTTTTATCTATCGTACAGTCATGTCTTTCTATCTCATATAATTATTAATAACATATAATTCTCTATACACTTAACCGCTTAATCCTCCAACCTTAACAACCCCATTAATATTTCACAGAGTAGGCAGAGCAAAAAGTCTCCAAATTTAACTTGAGTAGCCCTTTCACAGTGGTGACTTGAATTAAAAAATATAATTTTTATTTTGAACTTTTTAAAAATGCACATATAGGGGCACAACACATAAAACAACAAAAACAAAAAAAGTAAGTAAGGGGCGTGGTAAATACCATCCAACCACACCGTCACTAAAGATGGGCATCCAATTATGCTGTGTGTGTGGGTGTTTGTGTGATCTGGTCACCGGCGACCACGAAGTTTTTTTGTCATGCTTAAAGCCGGTAATGTATGAGGCAGGGGTATATTGGTACTTGGGGTTTGTAAGATTATCCCCAGTTGTTTTGGTCTTTTTTATTTATAAAGCCCACACACCGTAGATGGATGCAATTTTTAGTGATTTGAACGTTCGTTTCTTCACAATTCTTTTTTGCCCCCCCCCCCTTTTTTTCCAAAGGAGGGTAGAGGTACCTGACCAATTCCTAAATGGATAGTCGGAATTGGCCTTGGCCGTAGGGATCATCTCCCGAGGTTGCTAGATATGTATGATGCCAACCTCCAGAGAGAGTCTCCCGGTTAGTATAGGACGGCCTCGCCTCTATAGATAAGGGTCGTAGTGTAAATACTTGACCCAAGCGTATTCGAATTTCCCTTTTAAGTATGCTGATTCTCGTATTTAATTGCTCGACGCGTTTCACCACTTCAATTCTCGTGGATCATCAGGAGCATTATAAATCGGGATTGAGTAGAGACAGTATAGATGATATCATGAGGTCACCAATAGACCAATTGATAAAGAAACGAATATCTTAATTTTTGGAGGGCCTGTTCATGCAGCAGGTTTCTCAAAGGATCGGGTCTAGCCTGGGTAGAAAGTTCGATACTCAAATTTCTCTTATTGACAAAAGCAATAATTTGAGATTTGCCAGAGATAGCGTATCCTAATGACCCAAATCAGCCTTGAATGCGAATGTCTGGCGTGGGGTGTTCAGGACTGATACGGGAATGTTCAAGCTGCTACTACTCACAGAAACATACCATAGGGATCCAGTATTATGCTGTGAGTAAAGTAGTATTGGAGCAATCCGTCTCTGTCCAGAGATTGGATAGCCGGTTCGTCCTATGCAATATGCATACTGGGACGCTAAGCCGGTATCGCAAGGGTTTTTGTGCCTGTGCTTATTCAGGACACATATCCCCAGGTGAGGAAAAGGAGAGAAGCACTAGCCCCCTGCTTCTCTATAGAGAACACCCCGTTCACCAATCTGCTGCTTCTTTAGCTATCACATAAACAGACTAGTGATTTACTAGCCTGTTACGTGTAGGAGCTTATCTAACAGAACCCGCCCGAGTTTCTTTTCCCAGAGTGTCAGAATTGACAGAAGAAAAGGATGGATACAAGATGAAAATAACAAAAGTTGGTGTCCATAGCCCAGATGGTAGCCTACCATCTGGGCTATGGACACCAACTTTTGTTATTTTCATCTTGTATCCATCCTTTTCTTCTGTCAATTCTGACACTCTGGGAAAAGAAACTCGGGCGGGTTCTGTTAGATAAGCTCCTACACGTAACAGGCTAGTAAATCACTAGTCTGTTTATGTGATAGCTAAAGAAGCAGCAGATTGGTGAACGGGGTGTTCTCTATAGAGAAGCAGGGGGCTAGTGCTTCTCTCCTTTTCCTCACCTGGGGATATGTGTCCTGAATAAGCACAGGCACAAAAACCCTTGCGATACCGGCTTAGCGTCCCAGTATGCATATTGCATAGGACGAACCGGCTATCCAATCTCTGGACAGAGACGGATTGCTCCAATACTACTTTACTCACAGCATAATACTGGATCCCTATGGTATGTTTCTGTGAGTAGTAGCAGCTTGAACATTCCCGTATCAGTCCTGAACACCCCACGCCAGACATTCGCATTCAAGGCTGATTTGGGTCATTAGGATACGCTATCTCTGGCAAATCTCAAATTATTGCTTTTGTCAATAAGAGAAATTTGAGTATCGAACTTTCTACCCAGGCTAGACCCGATCCTTTGAGAAACCTGCTGCATGAACAGGCCCTCCAAAAATTAAGATATTCGTTTCTTTATCAATTGGTCTATTGGTGACCTCATGATATCATCTATACTGTCTCTACTCAATCCCGATTTATAATGCTCCTGATGATCCACGAGAATTGAAGTGGTGAAACGCGTCGAGCAATTAAATACGAGAATCAGCATACTTAAAAGGGAAATTCGAATACGCTTGGGTCAAGTATTTACACTACGACCCTTATCTATAGAGGCGAGGCCGTCCTATACTAACCGGGAGACTCTCTCTGGAGGTTGGCATCATACATATCTAGCAACCTCGGGAGATGATCCCTACGGCCAAGGCCAATTCCGACTATCCATTTAGGAATTGGTCAGGTACCTCTACCCTCCTTTGGAAAAAAAGGGGGGGGGGCAAAAAAGAATTGTGAAGAAACGAACGTTCAAATCACTAAAAATTGCATCCATCTACGGTGTGTGGGCTTTATAAATAAAAAAGACCAAAACAACTGGGGATAATCTTACAAACCCCAAGTACCAATATACCCCTGCCTCATACATTACCGGCTTTAAGCAGGACAAAAAAACTTCGTGGTCGCCGGTGACCAGATCACACAAACACCCACACACACAGCATAATTGGATGCCCATCTTTAGTGACGGTGTGGTTGGATGGTATTTACCACGCCCCTTACTTACTTTTTTTGTTTTTGTTGTTTTATGTGTTGTGCCCCTATATGTGCATTTTTAAAAAGTTCAAAATAAAAATTATATTTTTTAATTCAAGTCACCACTGTGAAAGGGGAACCTTAACAACCCCCCCTCAGGAATTTCTCTTATCAAGGAGAGGTGATGGAGTAAGATAAACAAAGCTTTAACTGTTTTAGACTCCTACAGCTAACTGCAGTATCCTTGGAATATTTTTCCCTTAATAGGAACACTCAGGTCTCACATTATTAACAACTTAATTATTATTATTTTTTCTTACATGACATTATCACATTGAAAACACCATTTAACAATCAAACGCACTGCAAACCAATTACAGAACTAACATGTACACAAATAACAGCAAGAATGTATGTTCCCTATTCACACAAGTTTATATTAAACTTAATTCCTGATCATCTTCATTACAAGTCTATTCATTTCAAGCAAGCAGAGCATCGCTCTCAGACTACTACGTTAGAGAGTCAGTCACACACTCCCCCCTCCCTTCTTCTCACTAAACTCTAAAGCTGAAAGGTGAGGGTGAAAGTGAAACAAGCATTCCAATGTAACAGATGATTTAACCATTTGTGAGCTAACCCCACCACACAGAGCCAGCACTCAAGCCATTGTCTGTCAACTTCATTTAATACTACTGTAAACTTTCATTCCTTCACTGTCTTACCCCAGGACTATCTGCATCATGTAATCATCTCTGCTGTCCTGCTGCCTACTATCTCTGATCCTTGTCAGCACTACCGTCATCCATAGCAACCTGTCCCCTCACTACCTGACACTTATCTGAAGGAGACCATACATATTCCTCTGCTACGACTAAATATCCCACAGTATCATACTGACCCTATCTTATAACCCATATCACAGTTATAGACTAAAATGTATATACTTTAATGGAAATTTAACTTAAAAACATGAATGGGCTCACACACATGCGTATCGCATGGACGAACAAAACAACCACACAAAAACACAAAGGTCGCCTCTTCCTTATCTCAGGAAACTTATGGAGGCTAGAAAAATCAATATTGATAAAGGACTACTAATGTTATGTCCTCTATTTTTTATTTATATCACATAGGAGGTAAGAGGAAGGCTCTATCTGCTGTAGGGCGCCTGTAAGTATAATGCCCCCCGCAGAGTATTTTAGGTAGGGAACCTCTTCCTAACAAAAATTCGCCCCTCTGTGATTACAGTATAGCGCTTAGCGCATGACGAGATGGTTCAAATAGGAGAAACTCCAAGAGAACTAGACCCTTATGCGCAAGAATTACGGCGCAGACCAGGGTTATTCAATTGCAGTATGCTCGGCTCAACGCGTTTCCCCACACGAATGTGGTTCATCAGGAGCACAAATATTTTGAAGAAAGAATGATAAATCAGGATGATAACTGATTCTGCTTTTTGTTGTTTTTTCGTGATAAATAGATATTTTAAAATATTAGAACAGGGTGGCTTGGGAAAGCGCAATTTATGTGCTCGATCATATATAGACTGGATCACAGCATCTGATTTATTCAGGACAATTTCGAGCACTAAATCGCCATGGCGTGTCTCTATAGCCAAGTTCTTGGGAAATCCACACAATGGATAGCTATAGTGACAAATAACAGTACAGCTAGGGCTGAATGCGATTCACCACAAAAAGCCCACAAGTAGATCTTGCCCAGAACTAGGTATTGATTGCCGCAGGCAAAAGAAGTTGTTGCAGAGATAAATGCAACAGCCCCAAAAAGGCTAATAAGCCCTAGAGATTTTTTGACCCTTATTTGGTGTATTAGCTGCAGATGGTGCAGCCAATTTCAAGAGTCAGCAGCTCATGAGCAGCAAATGGTTGTTGCAGAGATAAATGCAACAGCCCCAAAAAGGCTAATAAGCCCTAGAGATTTTTTGACCCTTATTTGGTGTATTAGCTGCAGATGGTGCAGCCAATTTCAAGAGTCAGCAGCTCATGAGCAGCAAATGGTTGTTGCAGAGATAAATGCAACAGCCCCAAAAAGGCTAATAAGCCCTAGAGATTTTTTTGATGATTATTTGGTGTATTAGGTGTATTAGGAGTAATGGCTCACCATCAGAGCCACAGGCTTTATCCTTTTATTTATTTGTTTTTCTATTATTGGGTGCTTTTAGGGATACTTTGGCGAATTAGATATCTGACATCTACTTGCAGGCTCTATTAGATAGCTCCTCTAATACCCTCACTGGGTTTTATGATAGAACTATTTGCTGTTCATGAGCTGCTGACTCTTGAAACTGGCTGCATCATCTGCAGCTAATACACCAAATAATCATCAAAAAAATCTCTAGGGCTTATTAGCCTTTTTGGGGCTGTTGCATTTATCTCTGCAACAACCATTTGCTGCTCATGAGCTGCTGACTCTTGAAATTGGCTGCACCATCTGCAGCTAATACACCAAATAAGGGTCAAAAAATCTCTAGGGCTTATTAGCCTTTTTGGGGCTGTTGCATTTATCTCTGCAACAACCATTTGCTGCTCATGAGCTGCTGACTCTTGAAATTGGCTGCACCATCTGCAGCTAATACACCAAATAAGGGTCAAAAAATCTCTAGGGCTTATTAGCCTTTTTGGGGCTGTTGCATTTATCTCTGCAACAACTATTTGCTGTTCATGAGCTGCTGACTCTTGAAACTGGCTGCACCATCTGCAGCTAATACACCAAATAAGGGTCAAAAAATCTCTAGGGCTTATTAGCCTTTTTGGGGCTGTTGCATTTATCTCTGCAACAACTTCTTTTGCCTGCGGCAATCAATACCTAGTTCTGGGCAAGATCTACTTGTGGGCTTTTTGTGGTGAATCGCATTCAGCCCTAGCTGTACTGTTATTTGTCACTATAGCTATCCATTGTGTGGATTTCCCAAGAACTTGGCTATAGAGACACGCCATGGCGATTTAGTGCTCGAAATTGTCCTGAATAAATCAGATGCTGTGATCCAGTCTATATATGATCGAGCACATAAATTGCGCTTTCCCAAGCCACCCTGTTCTAATATTTTAAAATATCTATTTATCACGAAAAAACAACAAAAAGCAGAATCAGTTATCATCCTGATTTATCATTCTTTCTTCAAAATATTTGTGCTCCTGATGAACCACATTCGTGTGGGGAAACGCGTTGAGCCGAGCATACTGCAATTGAATAACCCTGGTCTGCGCCGTAATTCTTGCGCATAAGGGTCTAGTTCTCTTGGAGTTTCTCCTATTTGAACTATCTCGTCATGCGCTAAGCGCTATACTGTAATCACAGAGGGGCGAATTTTTGTTAGGAAGAGGTTCCCTACCTAAAATACTCTGCGGGGGGCATTATACTTACAGGCGCCCTACAGCAGATAGAGCCTTCCTCTTACCTCCTATGTGATATAAATAAAAAATAGAGGACATAACATTAGTAGTCCTTTATCAATATTGATTTTTCTAGCCTCCATAAGTTTCCTGAGATAAGGAAGAGGCGACCTTTGTGTTTTTGTGTGGTTGTTTTGTTCGTCCATGCGATACGCATGTGTGTGAGCCCATTCATGTTTTTAAGTTAAATTTCCATTAAAGTATATACATTTTAGTCTATAACTGTGATAAGGGCTAAATAATTTAGTCTATAGACTTTTTCCGTCTCTGTGACAAGTATCTTATAACCCACACTTAATAAGGTAGACTACATATCATCAACACACAGAGGACAGTGATGGAGGGTTCTTACTATTCCTGCACAAGTCAAAGAAGGCACTAATCACTAGTGTTGTGTACTACAATCAGTGCAAGCATTGGGATGCTAGGTAAAAGGTACATCTATGGGAGGTGTGAAGCCAAGGTGGCGCCTGGGCGACAGCCGAGGGTATTGCAGCAGGTACTAAAATGGCCGCAGGCCATGACTAGCACTAAAATGGCCACCAGGGATGTGGCCTGACTAAGAGTACTATCAAGCCAGGCAAGCATCTAGCCACGCCTTATTCCTTTGTGTACAATGCCAACAAGTCCCTCATCTGACACATATCTATAATAATCTTTATGTGTATAGCGCCAACATTTCCACAGTGTTTACATAGACAGGGGGAATACAGAAAGACAAAAGTACAAAAAATACAGAACCACGGATACATAGTAATCAGCTGATGGAAACAATAGGGGTGAGGGTTCTGCTCCATCGAGCTTACACAAGTAATGGGGTGATACAGAAGGTAAAGGGGCTGGAGATGTGCACAGTATAGCGGGGTGGAGAGTGAGGGATGCTATATACAGACAATGGTCAGAGCTCTTCCACCATTCCCCCATCGTGTAGGATCGGGTAATATGATGATGACCTCTGACAATTTCAGGGCTGTCATCAATAGCGTTCCCCAGACTCACCAATACACCGAAAAGAAATGTTATTCCTGTTATTTTTGTCCTTACCGAGGAGGCCCATGGGGAAAGGGTGTGGATTTCTTCACCGAGTTGAGATGGAGACCACCTAATGTGCCCCCCCCCACCCCCTGTAATGGGCTAAACTAGACCCCCTCAGCACACTGTCCCTGCTCTGCCTGTGTTACCTTTTTACAGTGAGAATGGTGAATCCAGGTCTGCCATTCAGCAATCTTTATTGCAGCAGGAGTGGTCAGGAGTACCTGGTAAGGTCTTTCTCACTTTGGGGTCTTCCAGTTCTTTTTCTTTATCCCCTTGATGAGGACCCAATCACCTGGTATTATTTCCCTTAGTAATGCTTTAGCCACTGAGGCTTCATGCGACTGACCTGTGAGAAACACTTCTATCCACTTGGCTAAAGCATCTATAATAACTAGGCAGTATTTCTTACCTTCACATTTGTTTAATTCTATGTAGTCCATACAAATGTGTTGGAGGGGATACTGAGGTGTAGGACAGCATCCCCTCCATGGTCTTGTATTATTTGTGCTAAACACAAGGCACAAGGGAATATAAGATAAACAAAAATTTTTAGAGTAGTTTGTAAACGCATAGGCTGTGAATACTTTCGATATGAGTGCTACCATCCCCCCTGTTGAGAAATGACACAGGCCATGGCTCAAATTTGCTGCATATCTGAAGAACGATTTAGGTAAGATAGTTTTTTTTCCTTCTGCGGAGATGTCCAACCCATCTACAAAGAGTGTATTCAGCATCTACAAGAGATACATCCTGCAGATCTGGTCTGGGTAACACCTTATGTGCCATCTCTCCTAGACAGTTGTATGGAGGACCGTCTGAAGAAATAGGCAGTAAGGTAGATGGATGGAGCGTAGTACATCCCTCAGTTGTCAGGTGTGGCTGTGAGAGCAGTAGTGTCATGTAGGAGGGATGTCTGGAAGGACAAAGATATGAGTATAACCAACTGCGTGCGGTACACAGTGTGAGTGGCGGAACAGCACTATAGTGGCAGGTCTGACTGCTTCAGCTGCCGCTGCTACCGCTTGTACACAGGGTGGGAGCGCTCGGCCACTGGATCTAGTCTGCAGGAGTAGTATGCCAGCGATCTGTTTCCCACTGTGTGCCTGAGTTAACACAGAGGTCATATATCCTTCCCTTGAGTCAACAGCACAAAGAGCTTGCTGTAGTTCAGCAGCCCCCAAGACTGATGTGCCCACCAGAGTCTGTTTTAACCTGACAAAGGCTTCCTCAGAGGGTGCATCCCACTGGATCCTGTCAGCTGCAGAAAGAGGTTCATCATAGATGAGTCTGGTAAGAGGTGCTGTCAGGGATGCATAATTTAGGATCCAGGCTCTGCAGACGTTTGTCATTCCCAAAAAGGACAGAATTTGCTCGTGGTTTTGGGACTTCCAGAATTGCTTGCCTACCTTCATCTGACAGGTTATACCCCAGATATTTAACTGTTTGCTGACAGTATTGGAGTTTCTACCTGTTTACTTTATGGCCTTGCTTATAAAGAAACCTCAAGGGTTCGACTGTGTCCCCCCACAATTCGCTCCACTGTCTGCTGCTAGCTACCAACATACAGTAGTAGCCCAGTTCCAGCATCCTAGAGGTAGTCAGCTAAGTTTGCTGACATAGCCTGGGAGAAAATTGTTGGAGATTCACAGCAGCCCTGAGGTACTCTGGTGAAGGTGTACCTAATTTTATCATAATATCTTATCTCAACCATTTTACTGGACATATTTAAGACTATATAATCTGACATTTCACAGGCTTATTTGTCTCTAGGTCTGTTATAACTGGTTCAGAGAGGGATTCCCTGTGGGTCCGTCCATTAACCCCTTTTACCATGATATGACTATTACTACATTTTACATTGGGTATATATTGGGATGTATTAATGCCCTGGTGGCTCCTGAGCCCACCAGGAAAGTAATCATCAGCCCATTCACCTGGAGATCTATCTCAGGCAGTAGAAATTGCCAAGAGATCCTCCAAGTGTTGTACATCCATCCCTCTTAGTCATTTTTCCCCAAGGTGCCTGTGAGCATTGTTTCTCTGGGCATCCTCAGGCAAAATCACCAGATTTCCAATCATTCAAACACACATTTAAATCCCCGAGCTGTATCCCACCTCTGCTTCTTCCTTTGCCTCTACTTTCACATCCTCTCGCTGTCCAATGACCTCTCTGACTTTCTTGAACCGTCGTGTCACATTCTTCTCCCTGTATAAAAACTCTCACTTTCCCAACCTTTTCTTTGTAAAACTTTTCTGCATGTTTTGCATATTCCAAAACATCCTGCAATGATCCCATCCTAAGGGTAATCATGTATCTCATTGTGGTGGAAGCCCAGTATATATCTATATGGATCGGTGGGCCTTGGCAGTAGACAGTTGTCAATTTAACATTCTGTATACATATTTGCTTTCTGTCTTGCTACAAATATAATGTTCTTACAGTTATGCAATAGGTACTTCCGCTCATATGAAAATATCTGTTTTATAACTCTGCTGACATGGGGAAGCCAACATGAAACTTCTGTACTCAAAACGCTGACAAGATAATATATAGTATAAACACGTTACATTTTCCATCTGTTTTGCAATTTTGGAGGACAGTATAACTCAGACGGACAACCACAGTCTGAAACAGCCACCGCAGAAATTACCCAAGCAATTTTACTGGAAACGTATGCAAATAATATGGGAGGTTTGTGCAATTTATAGTTCATGATGTAACATCCAATCATATCGAAGGAACCACACGTGGCTCCAGGACAACCCACTCATTTCATCCACCACCTGATGGCCAATCACAGATGACCGGAGGATGGAAGAATTGCAAGATGCTTATCCAATAATTAAACAATACGTTGTATCTATGTAATCTTTGACCTGCCCAGATGGGCGGATATGTTAAACTCTTAAAATAGGCTACACGCCGATCATTAAAGTTAGAATTGAGGAAGCTATGCATGCTGAACCTCGTGTCAGTGTGAAAACTTCTTATGCGCATTATCAATTCAGAATTAATATGGAGGGGTGTAAACATTCCAACTTGAGTAAGCCGTGATTCCGCAAAGGAATTCTACGACAGTGGCACCCCAGATGGGACTGTGATCGATAGGCTCCGAAGAAATCGGACACAAGGCACGGACATAGACAACCTTGGACTTAGCGGGCCCACCAAATACACGGTAGGATAAATTAATTATCTATACCTGTGTGGCTAACTCCGGGCTTGCCTATGTGCCGTGCCAGGCCGATAGATTTGGAGACGCACGACGACAGGTACTTCTTTAAGTCTCGATCACATGATAAGAACCTGTCATAAGATATAAAGGAATGTTTACATGCCTGTTGTTTTGAGAGTACTGGTCGAGTGGCGAGGTCAGTAGCTGCCTTAAGGGGGGGGTTGACCCTGCGCAGGTGTCCCGATTACTCGGTCCAGGTTTGGTTACAAAACCTAAGAGTAAGGGACCTGTGAGGGTAGTTTGACGGGAAGGCTTTCCTGCTCTGGTCTGGTTTGGTTACAAAGCCTAAGGGTCAGAAAGCCGTCAAACGTCTGGGCAGGTATCGCTACTTCGGTAAAGTCTGGTAAAAGGCTTCCGAAGAAAGGGAACTGACAGACCGGATCCCGAGGGGCAGTAAGACTAAAACCAGCCGTACTGGTGCTCTGTCTATTTGTGTGTGTCCACAAATATTTGTTTATCGTTTGAATGTCCACGAGTAGATCCCTCCGTCTGAGGGTAGATTGATAAACTGTGTAGCGACAGAAATGCTAGAGACTCTAGGGCGGGGCATATTGTGTCTGGCGTCTGAGGAGACTTCTATAATCATAAATCTGGCAGCCATGATTGAAATTGAAAGGCAGCGAACATTGTACCGAGGTTAATTCTTACACCCTCCAGGAAAGTGTGGAAGGGGTGGAGAGTCAAGTTATCATTGATTAATCAAGCAATCTTTCTGTGTGTTTAAAATGTCCTGCCTGTCCTTTATATAAAGTTAGTGTGCTTGTCTGTTGTGTAGAGCTAATCCTGCTGAGTTATTATATAGAATTAGTATCAGTCCTGCTCAGCTGTAAGAAGGGATTGTTAGCAATGAGCATTGCATTGGCTGGGTTATAGCCAAGATAATGCACCGTACACAGTGGCGCGCTGTGGGTTTGGACTTTATAGGTTAGGTTGCATTATTGGATCCCTTCTAGTAAAAGACAGACTACTAAACTGTGTTGCCTTTGAATTGTTAAACGTTAACAATAGCATAGAAGTATAGGCTTGTGCCCGTAAGTGTGTTTGGAGGAAAAGAAGAAAAAAAAGGCTGCTAAGTTCATTTAAAAAGAAGAAGTGGAACTCCTAATAGAAGCCAAGCGATTCTTGTGCTCCAACATTTGTTAGTTATTTAACTAATGTTGGATGTTAAAACTACTCGTATGTTTTATTATGTAATCTCTAAACTTTGTTATACACCCGTCACATAAATGTAAATAGTTATATGCCACTCACATCCTGAGGGGGCTCTTAAGAATACAGACTGCGTAGCCCACCATGCCCACAAGAAAATACGTCTATGTTTGCCAAGTCCCCAACAGCATACATGTTAGCAGTCCCCAATTCAATTGTAACCACATACAATGTTAGGTGGTCACCGCTGTGACCGTAAAGTTACAACATAATATATGTGATTTATGCATTAGACGTTAGAATTTCCCTAAGAGACCTGAAAAGGGGAAGAGAAGGTGGGTTGAAATGGCGTCTGTATTAATACACGCCAAAGGCACCAGAGTTCAATATAACAGTTTAGTGAATAGAGAGAATTGCAGTACATTACCAATCAGATGGAGATGCCCGGCATCTAAGACTGCATCTGCCCGGTCGCCGGAAGTCTGGGACAAAAACTGTTGTAAAAGTAAAAATTGTAATCCCTTGTAATCCTGTCGCTGGGCTGTCACGGGAGGGAGAGATTCTGAAAAGAGGAAGTTACTTGCCCTGTAGTCCCAGCACAAGTAACGTATATTCACAGACAATATAAAATAAATAAATAAACTACAGGGAGTAAGAGAAACTGTGGAGAAACTGCAGAGAAGCCAAGGAATAGGAAACAAGCAGGTAACGATAAGGCCAGGTATCCACAGGAGGAACGGGGCAGATTGACTCGTAATTTGTAAAATGTAAATTGTGTGATGCATAAGACTTTATCTTTATTGAGTTGCGATGTGTGCCCAAGGACTGCCAAACATTGAATGAGAGAATAAGGAAGTAAGTGATTAGCCACACTCAGAGGGGTGGAGCTAGATGATGCAAGAACACGTCTCTTATCCAAGGAGGGGGTAAGAATCATAGATAGCCAGAAGAAAAAGTTTTGTTTTTTCTCTTGTCCCAAACTCAGCTTTCCACGGTTCCTGACAAATTATGGGACAACTACAAGACAGACATAGGAAAATTGAATATACCCACCATGATAATATATACGAGACCCGGATACACACCCCTGGGTCAAACAGTATTCCCCTAGTTAAAAAAAAAAAGGGGGTGAAGGGTCAGCCACGCAGATCAGGTGCTGTGTGCTGATGCTTCGGAAAAACTGCCAACCGGCCACAATTTCACTGTTAATTTCTCTTGCAGAAGGCTGTAAGGCCTGGAGGCCTCCAAAGACTAACCAAGTTCTGCAGGCCATACCTGTACATACACTGTTGCCAAATTCCGCACCTTTCAGGGCCTTGCTTCATACTGCCACCCATACGACAGTATTGACGCAAAAGCACGGAGGACAACCACAGCCATGAGGTTAGATCCAGTGACTCGAGGAGCTCCCTCATCTGCTTGTGCGGTGGCAGCAGTACAGGCAATGGCTGACAAATCTTCTAAGTTGTTATTGGACTACCCCCTAGTGGTCCGCACCCCAAATGACACCCAGAACATACTCATGCAAGTGCAACCCAAGCACTTATCTCTGGCCTATTAGATCCGGCTACAATGTGCTCTTTCCATGCCTCCCCCAATATCTCTTCCCAATGTTGTAATACCTTGAACCCGGCTACTCTTCTTTTAATCAGGTATTCCTGGGGGGAGGGGAGGCATAGGTGATTTGAGTATGGCAGATCAGCTATTTTTTAAAATTGGTTAAAATTCTGTGCAACAAGATTCTGACATTATTGTAGTGATGTACACACTGTTAATGATGCATATTTTGAGGTTTCTTTGTAGATGGTATCAGGGTGAGGATTGATGATTCCGAACCAGATATGCAGAGGTGACACAACAAGATGTCCTAAACGCAGAAGCTCTGCCTCCGCATGTCTCAGGGCAAGAAGCGGAACCGGAGGCCCTCACTGAGGCGTGTGGAGTGGTGGAAGGTAAGTCGGCAACTTTTTACACTGACTCCTGGAATGCATTTGGCATAGCTCATGATTATGGCCCAATATGGAAGGCCAGACAGCTTGTTATCTCAGTAGGACAGCCAATTAAGAATGGTGCAGTGGTGCAGAGTCTCATGGAAACCCTACTACTACTACCTGGCAATGGAGAATCCACACCGATTTCTACAACGGAGAAGCGAGAGATGACACCCTCGCCGACAACACAGCAAAGGCAGCGGCCCTCAAGCCGTGGAAGAAAGAAGAATAAATACTGACAGCATGAGTCAGTGATAAAAACTTTGGACTTTGATAAAAACTTTGGACTTTGATAAATACTTTGGACTCTGATAAATACTTTGGACTTTGATATGTCAAGGACTTTACAGTTACAAGTCAACGAGGAAAGAAAGCAGATGGGCTAAAAGACGGGAGCGACAGAACAGGACGGCGTATGGCGAACAATCAACAGAACTTGCCTACAGAGGTCCCTGTCCCCCATGATGGCCCAACTGGTACACAGAATCAAAAGCAGCGATGACATCGACACTGAACAAGAATGGGTGACACCTAGGTTCTCTGTAGCTGCTGCATCATTTGTCCAGTTAGCATGATCTTTGCCATATGCAAGTCCGGACAGAAGTAAGGTGGCCATATAACACTTGCCTTGACCACTCTACCCATTTCAGGGATTGCCAATTTGACCACATTCAGCTCACACCTGTTGGGGAGTATGAACATGTGCTTGTTGTTGCTTGAGTCTTTTTCAGGTTGGAGGCCCACCCTGATACTAAGGTAAATGAGCAGATAACCACACAGAAGCTCATGAATGAGGTAATCTGCAGATACAGGGTACCGGAAGTGAATGAGGTAAACGAAGGTACACAGGTGTTCTCTTCCAGACTCAGAGGCAGACACTGGGACACATATCTTGCAGCCTGGGGATTGGGTGCGCATCAAGAAGTTCCCCAGGAAGCACCCTCCTGAGCCCCGATTTGATGGCCCCTACCAGGTGCTTCTGACTACTGCCACAGCTGTGAAACTAGCCGAAAGACTTACATGGATCCATCCATGCTTCATACTGTAAGAAAGCTTCAGATCCGGGAGACCAGTCTTAGTTGTGCCAAGGACATTACTCTGGTTAGGGCTAGTGAGAGAGGAGGGTGGCAACTGGAATCCTTAGTCGGAAGAATATGGGGGTATGGTTACCTTCCAGTATAACTCGTTCAATGTTGATGAGGTACAATGCTAACAGGAGCAACAAGTCTAACTGTTGCGTGTGCGGTAGTGCCCGACTACACTCGGGGATGGTCCCCCTAAATCTCCCTGTAGATGCTGAAGAGTGGTTTATTAGTCTCTTCACGAACATTTCCGCTAATTACACTGTCCGTGAGAAATGGAAGAAGGAATACTCTATAACTACTTAAGTGTCTTGCACCGGAGAGAGTATTACTGACTACCCTGGAAACTACACCTGCCAGGCAATTAGGCAGGGTAGAGGGAGATTTTTGGGGAACTCACCAATATTTCCCTTATTTAAAAAAGATGAAGAGCCAGTTCCCATAATGCCAACCACATACGCTACCAAAGAAAAGGAGAAATGTACTAGTACTGTGCCTGCCCCGATCTCCTAAGATGGATTGTCAGTGGAATTCCCATTTGCCAAGGGATAGTGCAGAAGACCTTAGGTTCCGGCGAGGGCACACCCTGTGGGGTGTTAACTTGTACAGATAGAGGGTATGGATGCCCGGAAATGAGCCCAGGGAATCCATGGCCTCCCTCTAAGGTGAGGTAGGGATCCCCCCCCCCTCCTAGGAGTAGGGACTTACGGGCAGTGGGAAAACCCTGACGCAAGGGTGAGGCGACCTGGACGTGTTCACCATTAGGACTATCTCCAGGAGGGACATTGGTGTGGGTGAAGATTAGGTAGTCCCACGCCGTGCGTACCTGTGCACACTACTAGTATGTACTTCTAGTACAGCACATTAGAGTGAGAAGAGAGGCTCCTGGTGATAGTTTTGACCCACACATGTACGTTGACGTCATAAGACAGCCAAGGGGGGTACCTGACGAGTTTTTAAAGAATTTTCCTGATTTATTAGGGTAAATAAATGTTGACTGGATTAATTATGTTTATTATAATTAACAGCGGTTTATAAATTATACTAGAGACGCCTTATAGGGACTAGTCTACCAATAGGACCTACCTCGACTATGACTTTCCAAAATAGAATGGCACTAGGTACGATTTAGCCAAAAAAGGGAGTGTCTGTAAGATGATAAGGGAGACTTGTACCTACATTCCAGACAAAACGTGACCCGCAGGTAAAGACGCAGTTGCCATTAAGAAGCACTAACTAAAAAGAGCTAACCTTAGTCTGTTTTCCTCAGTTAGGTACCTGACAGGAGAAGGGAAAAATATAGAAAAATAAGTTTTAAGACATTGTGTATTTAGAACACTGTGATAGGTTTTCGCTTAGATTTTGCTTTATTTTATCTGCAGTGCACTCTGCTTATGTCCACGCAACATACCGGTGCTACAACGCCCCTGGTCCTGTTACCTTGCCGCCTCTGGAAAAGGGAAGTGGGAATAATCACCTTGTAGCTCTTTCCTTCCAGACTAATATATATGATAATGCACGTACTAATAAGACAGGGGTTCAGTCATGTTGATCAGTTATTAGATAGTCCTGATTTTGCACTCTTGTCGATGAATCGAGGTAACGTCAAGAAGGCGGGTTCTATACCAGTTATGCAGTGTTTACCTGAAATAGTAAAGGTCGCACCTAATGCCTAATGCCTTGAGATCCCAGGTGGTAGCCTAGACCTCCACATGTACCAAAAGACCCGATTGCCATGAACCCACACCTAGGTATCAGAGGGGCATTTACAGCCTAAGCGACAGTTGTGAAAGACCGCCACTCTACTGAGTTTTCAGAACATTCTGCACAAGAGGTTATTCTGATAAGGAAGTTATTAATTATATTTGTCACCTTTATAGTCATCCTAATTTCTGTTTGTCGTTGCATACAGTGTATTCCGACCCTGATGACTGCCTGGTCCACCTGTCCCACTACGACGTCCAACAAAAAGCCCACTGTCAGCGCAACCGTCGTCATCATGGATCCAGAATGTGATGATGTCGAACCATCCTATACCCCCATGGCAGTAATAGGCCCAGTCGTCTACAACACAATGCGAGTCTAGGGTCAGCGGTGGGGGATTGGGGTGGGACGGAGCAGGGCGAGTTTAGTGAAACAGATAGTTTCAAGGGGGGTCTGTGGTGGAAGCCCAGTATATATCTATATGGATCCGTGGGCCTTGGCAGTAGACAGTTGTCAATTTAACATTCTGTATACATATTTGCTTTCTGTCTTGCTACAAATATAATGTTCTTACAGTTATGCAATAGGTACTTCCGCTCATATGAAAATATCTGTTTTATAACTCTGCTGACATGGGGAAGCCAACATGAAACTTCTGTACTCAAAACGCTGACAAGATAATATATAGTATAAACACGTTACATTTTCCATCTGTTTTGCAATTTTGGAGGACAGTATAACTCAGACGGACAACCACAGTCTGAAACAGCCACCGCAGAAATTACCCAAGCAATTTTACTGGAAACGTATGCAAATAATATGGGAGGTTTGTGCAATTTATAGTTCATGATGTAACATCCAATCATATTGAAGGAACCACACGTGGCTCCAGGACAACCCACTCATTTCATCCACCACCTGATGGCCAATCACAGATGACCGGAGGATGGAAGAATTGCAAGATGCTTATCCAATAATTAAACAATACGTTGTATCTATGTAATCTTTGACCTGCCCAGATGGGCGGATATGTTAAACTCTTAAAATAGGCTACACGCCGATCATTAAAGTTAGAATTGAGGAAGCTATGCATGCTGAACCTCGTGTCAGTGTGAAAACTTCTTATGCGCATTATCAATTCAGAATTAATATGGAGGGGTGTAAACATTCCAACTTGAGTAAGCCGTGATTCCGCAAAGGAATTCTACGACATCATTATATAACCTCCTATTTCCTTCTTTACTGCACTTACAAACGCATTCTTTATAATGGCTGATTATATGCAGTGTTAGTATCATCTCTCTCCCCCTAGTTATCCTATGGAAGAGTTCTACCATCTCCGCCCTTCCCATTCTAATTTCCTTCTACAGAACTCCAATCTGGCCCTAGAATTTTTCTATCTGCTCTTTCCATTTAATTGTAACTCCTCATTAACCCTTTGAATTGTTTATCAAAACTGTCGGGGCTCTATTTATATGGGCGTGACAGTTTGGGGCTTCTTTTAACCAGGCTTCAGCAGCGGATAATTCGTATTTCTGCTGATCTTTAGCTGATTTTGTCCGTATTTTATCACATAATTCTTTACAACTTGGAACTTTTAATTTATTTTTTAAATCCATATTTCTATCCCCCCTTATGTCACAATATTTGACAGTCAGGATCTAACTTGTCCATGTACTTCTTATCCCCTTCAAGGACTTCCTGTCATTGGCAACAACAGAGACATGCACAGGAGAATGCCTTACAATTTGTATTTCCCATTGTTAGTAATTATGTTCTTGACATCGATTTACAAGACAAACAACATAAAACAAGCCTCTGGCCACTAAAATGTATAGTGAAAACGCAGGGGTTCCTGACCAGAATCAGTGCTTCGCTATATACACGAAGACTCCTTCTTGCCTTTCCGAGTAGGGCCTGTGAACATAAAACACAATATGGGGCTTGTCCGAAAACAACCTGCACAGCAAGGCTGGTCCTTAATGTGTCCTAGAGGTCAGTGCCCACGTATCAGATCTGCTTATCTCAAATCACTCACACATTCGCTTCATGCAGTATAAGTCAACAATACAAATATTACAATATGTTAGTAGGCGGCCGCCCTCTTTATATTCTTAGTTACTCTATAACACAATATCAAAGAAAAAGTAGTAGTAGTAAGATAAGAAGTAAAGTTCCTGGACACCCCTGTGCCCCATGACGTCATCTAACCGATTCTTTTACGTGCTGTGTGGAGTAATTCTTTCCTGTAGCCTTCTCACAATGCCTATGGTCTCACATAGACTACTGCTATTGTCCCTTGACAACAAATTTGTCTATACTTGCTTCTAATTTACAATACACATCGCACATAGACTACTGCTATTGTCCCTTGACAACCCATTCCTCTATACTTGCTTCTCTTTTACAATACCCATTGTAAATTTTACTAACACCAAAGCATACAGAAGAAGAGAGAAGAAAAGTTTAACCATTGTTATACTTACTACACGTTATCTGGGAGGCTTCTAAATTCTTAGGCTAGTTCGGAAAAACATCACTGTTTCAGACAGGATGCCCGACTGGCCTCTAATGACGTCTAAGCAAGACGGAGGTCTTTTAATGATTGGAGAGTACTTCAGACCCACCTTTTCACAGTCAGGCTGTCCCTTCCCTCTGCAGTGAGTCTTTCCGTCTCGAAGGACCAAAAATGTAAGGAGAATTTATGTGTTTATCAAAGAGAAGATGATCCCAGATCTCGTGCAGAAGTCTGGACCCAGGAGAAATACATATCACACCAGCCTGTGCGGTATCAGATGATTTCTAATTTATTCAAAGGTGTATTTGGTTTATATACCATAAATGACATCACAGGAAAAGTATATACCTCCAAGGTTAATAATAATACATGATAGGCTGAAACTAAAATGTTTAACATAAGTTACACCTTTTAAGGTGTTACTATAACATACAATGAGACCGTTATGAGTTCAGTGAAAAGGAATGAAGGTGGGGGTGGGGGGGGGGTTCTGGGAGACTGTCTTATCTGCTGTCTGTCCCACCAGTACCATGCCCGAATATAGAAAGGTTTCGTTTATCCCCTTCACCATTTCTGGACCCAGGTATATGTTAAGGAAATTGTAGATCAATGTATCAATTAATAGCTCTTTTATTGGATTATAGACTAGAAAGATTTAGCATGCTAGTATAAGTAGTGAAGTCTGGGGCAATTCCACCATATATGTAAGAAGGTACCCTCACCCTCATAGGCCTGAAACCGGAGACCTGATACCCTAGGAAACATACAGGACAGTCTTTGAGGCTTCAGATACCATCACATTAAGAGTTTGCAGCCTGCTTTAATAATTGATACATTGACAGACAGCTTGGCAGTTGAATCAGCAATTTTATTCCGTTCCAAGACCAGAAGTTCCTCATCTGGTCCAACTCCTTGCTCAATGCAGGATCACTAAATCATACCAGACAGATGTCTGTCCAGCCTCTGTTTGAAGACTTCCATTGAAGTAGAACTCACCACCTCCCGTGGTAACCTGTTCCACTCATTGATCACCCTGACTGTCGAATATCTAATTTGTGTCTCCTCCCTTTCACTTTCATCCCATTGCTTCTAGTCTTTCCTTGTGCAGATGAGAATATGGCTGATCCCTCTGCACTGTGACAGCACTTCAGATATTTGTAGACAGCTATTAAGTCTCCTCTCAGCCCTCTTTTTTGCAAGCTAAACATTCCCATATCTCCTAACTGCTCCTCATAGGACATGATTTGCAGACGGCTCACAATCTTGGTAACTCTTCTCTGAACTTGCTTCAGTTTGCCTATGTCTTTTTTTAGAGTGGGGTGCTCAAAACTGGACAAAGTATTTCAGAACCAACGCAGGGTTCTTCTTCAGGCTTAAATCCTTGCCTTTAGTAACAACTGTTTTCCATCACTGAGCCCAAAGACACATTTTCCACCAGACCAAGCATTCTCATGTTATGTCCCAACCATTTATGTGTCACAATATCAAATGGTTTGGAAAAATCAGGACATACAGTACAATATCTAGTGTCTTACCATGATCCAGCTTAGAACTTACCTCCTCATAGAAGCTGATCAGATTGGTTTGACAGCAGCTTGTCGCTCTCACCTATTGAATGATATTGAACAACGCATCTCTACAGGGAGGTGTATGGCCATCTTCAAGCTTAAAGAGGTAAATTATTGATGGCGTTTTCTCGGGATGGGTTTAGTGCCAGGGACCCCCACCGGTCGATTGTTTTGTGGGTCAGTGAGCTCAAGTACCAAGCTGATTTCTGTTCCAACTGCACTGGCCTGGCTTGGTATTGCTAGCTAAGTTCTCAATTAAATGAATGGGCACTTGGCATGCAATACCAAGATGGGTTACTGCAGTGGGAACAGAGCTGTACACTTCTGCGGAAATCAGCTGAGTGCACCAGCCCAGAGAACAGCTGATCGGTGGGTCTGCCTCCCGCCTCTCTACTATTGATCACTCATCTTAAGAATAGGCCATCAACAATTGACAACTGAACAACCCCTTTAAGGGCAGTCCTCTTGAGACATTAATAGTATTTTTTAAAAGTAACTCCAACACAATATGCTTGATTCCATCATCGGAATCACTAACCAGGCAAAGAACAAGATTTTATTTCTCAACCATAGGAATACACAAATGGGTGTACATAGAGCAAAAGACAAAGAGCTCCTCACCAGGTGCCACTACTCCCCCCTTCCCATTCGTGCAAGTGCATAAAAATACTGAATATATTTGTGCCTGCTCTGGCTATTCTGCTTCCCTTTTGCAAATGTTATATGCACTAGAGCTTTGAACACCTTCATAGCATCAATAGGAAAGAGTTTAACCAACCAATCACCTCCTTTTTTTCCTTCATGAGCCTCAATGCTGCAGCAGAAGTTCCTTATATATTATGTCCCCCCCCCCCCCCCCCCGACAAACACACCCACATACAAAATATTCATGGAAAGGAAAATAAATTAGGCTTTGAATATACGTTAACCTAGAATAATTCTATTGACTCTTACTGTGATCCCAAATATTGTATTTCCTGCCTTGGGTTCTATTCATACCATGTTTGATCATATACAGTTGCAATCAAAATTATTCACCCCCAAATTACATTTCATTGCTAAATTTACGAACTCCCGGCTCTTTGCAAAAAAAAAACTAAAACTAACAAAAACTATTTAAGTATCTCAATGCAACTAATATAACAGGGGGCTTCTCCAAATTCAACACAAAATGACACTTTTAAAGAATCCTGCAGTCTCAGAATTGTTCAACCCCCTCATGAGAATTGTCTTTAGTACTAATTAGAGCTCTTTGCTGTTATGACCTGCTGTAACCGTGATGCATAGCCCGACAGCAGCTTCTGACAGCGTTCCTGAGGACTCTTACCCAATTTCTCATGGATAATGGCCTCCAGCTCACCAATATTCTTGGGTTTGAATGCTGCAATTGCCTTCTTCACATCCCGCAAAAGATTTTTTTCTACGGGGTTCAAGTCAGGCAACTGTGAAGACCCCTCCAGAAGCTTCCAGGACTTCTTCTGAAACCACGGCTTGGTGGAGTTTGAGGTATGTTTGGGATCATTGTCCTATTATAAAGGTCCAATGACATCCAAGCTTCAGCTTCCTCACAGAGGCATGATTTCTTCTAAGATGCCCTGGATACTTGATTGAATCCATCTTGCCCTCTACATACTGGAGGTTTCCAGAGCCAGAACAACACAAAGCAGCCCCAGAGTATCACCCAGCCACGGCCATACTTCACTGTAGCAGGGGGTTCTTTTTAGCATATGCTTTATTCTTCCCAACATACCGCTGATCCACAGGCCTGAAAAGTTTCACTTTTGTTTCATGTTCCACAGAACAGAATCCCAAAACTTCTGTTGCTTATTTATATGGCTTTAGGCATGAGCTGACTTTTCTTGTGCTTTGGGTCAGTAGAGCTGTACTCCTGTGCAAATTGAAACCGCAGTATCTGCTGCCACCAAATCTTGCTGCAGGTGTTTTGCAGTTATACAAGGGTATTTGACCACCTACCTGTTTAGGAATCTGGTGTCAGCCGGTGATAGCTTCCTCTTTCTGTCACATTTAGGTAGTGTAGCCAGTGTGTCTTTAACTTTAAACTTGCAAACTATGCTTCCAACTGTATCTATAGGAACAGTCAGTGCCTTTGCTAACTTTTTATATAATTTTCCTTGTTTATGCAATGATGTCTTCACTTTCCGGGGAGAGGGGGTTGGAAACAGGTTGTACTAGATGGACATTGTCTTCTTTCAGCCTAACATACTATGTTAAGGCCCATTTAGACACAACAATAATCGCTCGAAAGATGTCTTTTGAGCGACTTTTCAGCAATAATCGTTGTGTCATTTAAGCACAAGGTGATTGCTCAAACGTTGAGCGATCACCTTGCGATCCCAGCAGAGGATGCAGATGACAAGCGGGGAGCCACTTGTTCTCTGCATCCAGCTGTTCCCCGCTGGGAGCCCCCGTCTGTCATACAGCCGAGCGCTCGGAGCGGAGGATGCAGAAGACAAGCGGGGTGGCCCTGCTTGTCTTCTGCATCCAGCTGTTTTCTGCATGTAGCGCCTGGCTGTTATCCAGCCGAACGCCCCGAGAAGGGTATGGAGAACGCAGCTAGACAGCTGTGTTCTTCATACCCAGCCTGTCAGCAGGGAGCGGGATACAGCTGAAACAATAGTATCAGCTGTATCCCGCTGTGAATCCCCGATAAGGCTCATTGTTGTCTTTCAGCATGCTGAAAGACAACGTTGAGCGACAGCTTAACGAAAACTGCATGAAGTTAGTGCAGTTAAACATAACGATTATCGCTCAAAAGGCGAATTTTGAGCGATAATTGTTGTGTCTAAATGGGCCTTTAACCATATTTCTAACATGCAGTCAAATGTCGTCCACAAACCTCTATCTAGTCCAGATAGATAATAAAGCCCTTGATTAGTTGCATCAGGTGTGCTTAAGACAACACCTAATTTGCAAATGTGTGCTCCCATGAGGGATTTTATTGAGGGAGGAAGGTGAATAATTCTAAAAGTGCAGTAGTCATGAAAAATTATATTTTGTGTTGTATTTGGAGAAACCACTTATGTTAGTTGTGTTGAGCTATTTAACCCTTTCCAATCCACTGTCTGATGTCTGAAGACATTCTGATTGAAGGCTGTACAGCTTCGATGTCGGAAGATGTCCGGCAGGGTATTCTTCCTGTAGATTACTGGCCCCCTCTGTTGTCTCGGGTCTGTCCAGCATGTCCCATACCGCAGTACTGGCTCTAGCCAGCAGATGGCGCCATTGTATAATGGCAGAAAGAGAAAGCCCCCTAGGAAACCCTGAATCCAAAATTGGATTGCAAAGGGTTAAATTGTTCATCCCCTGCTTTTTTGCAAACAGCTGAAAGTTTGTAAATTTGGCAAATAAACTTGCAATGGGATTGAACAATTTTCATTGCAATTATAGATGGCAAAATATGTTTAAAAATATCTAATCATACAGCATATAATACAGCATTTCTAAAGTAAAGGTGGCCATTCACATTAGTTGAAGGGCTTCTGTCATCACTAACTGTAAACTAAGTTATGGGGCTCAAAGGTGAGGGCCGGTGGTCTGCTTATTATACTCAGTGTCCCCTGTTTCAGTGCTGGGCCCCTGAGAAATCAGCACACACACACAGTGACCATATCAGAAGGCTGTGCGCATACGCTCTCCCATCTATCTCTTTAGGAGAGTGGGCGCACACAGCCTTGGGAAGAGTGTCACCATATATATGCGAACACTAATTTCTCAGAAACACAGTCCTGGAACAGGGACCCTGTGGCTATAAAAAGCATCTTACCTGATCCCCCGTCCCTTTATCTTTGAGGCCCATTATACAGTTCATGGGGCCAACAGTTGAAGACAGAGGCTCTTTAAGTGCATTTTGCATGGAGCAATTTGCTCCGGTAGCCAAGCGCCAAATCATTGGCACTTGTATACCAAGCCTTTACATAAGCTGATTCAAACCTTCTGCAGGACTAATCGTTTGTCCCACATAGAGAATCATTGCTGTCGGCACCACATCCCTTGTTGACATCATGAGGTTTGCAGCTGGCGATGATTTTGTTCAGCTGCATGAAAGTTGCGACCAGCTGCTGAACAAATGTTTGCTTATTAAATGGTGGATCAGGTACAGCTTTACATAGGTCAAAAGTCAGGCAAAAGGGTGTTCATGTGATCGTTCATGCCAGATTGTCAGCTCATGTACAAAGACGTATAGAAGGTGGTTGATCAGTCGTTAAATTTTCATCTAGTGAATGATTGTTTCACAGATGTAGCCATACGTTTGTAAGTCCGTGTTGGCTGCCACAGTTGTTCAAACTGGCCATACTAGTTCAATGACACTTGGCGACAGACTAATGAGCTTTTGTGCATGATTCTTCGAATCTTTTGCCTCACCCTTGGACAAAGATTTCCAGACAAGGTCTGTATGTCTAAGAAAGAGCTCTGTACTCCAACATACAATTGTAGATGTGAGGGTTTCATTAGACAGGCAATCCTAAGTCAGTAACATTTCATTCCACTCACATATTTGGACCCTTTTCAAACAATTGTTACTGGTAATCAAATATCATCACAAAGGATTAGCTGAATTGCACGAAGGAGAAGACATCGGTCACGTGTATGGCACCATATAATGCAGAGTTCTTACTTACATATATCAGATGGAACTCCTATTCTAGCACCCAGCTTACACCACAGTGCAGTCAACTATCTGACTAGATGAGTGTATGCGATTTGTCAGATGAAACAATTGTTGATTGTTAAATTTAACCTTATGAATGAGGATTTTGCTTGATATTGTCCATTTTCATCAACTTAAGTTTAATGTGTATGGGTACGAACATTGGGGAAGGCAATGGCAAACCACACGGCAAAAACGGTCTGCCAAGAAAATGTCATGACGTGACGTGGCCCTAGGAGTCAGTCATGACTCTGTGCTTGCACCAGGGGACTTTACTTTTACCTACCAACATACACCAAAAGTATATATGTCTTTATGGGATACATCTGGATACATTTTTTTTGGTACAGTACTAAAAACAATAAAATTATAAGTCAAGAGCAGAATCCAAGAATTATGCATATACACTACCACAGAATATGATTGGACCAACCCACATCCTCCTAATAATAAAAGGCGCATCCTCCATAGAAAACAAAACAATGTATCATCTAGATCCTGACTGTATTTTTGTATCTTCAAAACCAGCATACAATGGCATCCATGTGTTTTTTCTAACTATATCGTTGGTCATAGGATTTGGCAACAACAAACTGAATAACTTTACTTCCATCGTTACGAGGAAACTTTATAAAAGTTCGTCAAAAAGTACTCGGCGAAAACAACAGAAAAAGTAAAGCAATAAAAGTAAAAAGAAACTCATCACTGCGGAGACGGAGCAGCGCTGTACATTCTCTACTACACTTTTTTGAAGTCAGGAAACATAGGACAAAAGAAGAACAGATTTTATTTATTTATTTTTTAAATAATGGTCAAGGATTTAATTCATCTTGTTTCAATATCATTACAGAAAATGTTATGGTACAGAGTTCTTCAGTATTTTCTTTGCTTCTTTTTCTCCACATGAATGCTGGTACACTGTAATCTGTACAAGATCAGTTTTTGATTTTTTTTTCTGTACATTTCTTAAATGTATTGGTTAAAAAGGCTGTCAGCACTTAAGGAAGCAATTTTTTTTTCAAAGAAAAGGTATTCAGTTACTGCCCAATAGTACTGAGCGGAATGATTGCCAGGACGTCTCTCCTCCTTGTTAAGAAGATGGGAGTCTGGATCCAGATGCAACCACTTGGCCCATCAACACGTTATACAAGATAAAGAACAAGCAGAGCTCTCTTGTGAAGCGGTTATGAAGCATACTGATAAGGGAAACAGCAGTGTCATCTAAGCTAGTATAAAGTAAGCAGACAGCCTTGGTTAAGAGCTTAAGTATTTGTACTTTAAGGATGAGAGAAACACAACTTTTGCAGGCATCTACTGCTGTCTACTAAAAGCTACTGCTATTAGACCTAGCATTTTAACACACAAAGCAATTGCAATGAAGGAAAAGTTGCCTTGATATAATCAGAATAAGGTTTTATAAGAGTTTTTTTTTATAAGGTTTTTTTTGGGGGGGGGGGGGGGGGGGGAGATTTTTTTTTCAGTTTTTCTCCTCAAAGTCAGTTTTTGAAATTTAGTTCAAGATGTTGACTACACTGATCAACTTTATCCAAATCATAAAAACTAGCTGTGCCGTTGCATATTACAGGATACAGTCAATGATATGTGGACATGCATCAATGCTTCTCTCTTGCTTTTGTCATCATAGCCTTCCGATGACCATGACATCCACCACCTCTCCCTTGTGAAGTTCCACATACTGCTCTGTCTTTGGAGGTAGCATCAACAGTCCATTGGCACTGCGCATACTCATCAGGCGACTGCTCATCTGATTACCTGCGTGGAGAAGACATAGACGTTAGCACACTCCTCGTAAGACAAGATGACAATGGACATTTCCTATATGGGAGTTCTTGGTGTCTGGATCAGTCGACGTAATGTAAAGACTGGTTCATTAATCAGCTTACTCTACCTAGTGGCTAATGATTAACCTTCTAGTGTGATGGGTTATTCGTCTTTAGGGTCTGGAGGAAGTAGTTGACTATACTAATAGATCACAGACTGAACATGAGTCAACACTGTGACGTAGCAGCAAAAATGAAAAACACAATTCTGTGATGTATTAAGAGAAGCATAGAGTCTAGATCATATGAGGTAATTATCTCCCTCTACTCTTCCTTAGTCAGACCTCAGCTGGAATACTGTGTCCAGTTCTGGGCACCCCAATTTTTAAAAAAATAGACAAACTGGATTAAGTTCAGAGAAGAGCTACCAGGATAGTGAGCGGTCTGCAAACCATGTCCTGTTAGGTACGGTTAAAGCATCTGGGAATGTTTAGCTTGCAAAAGTGAAGGCTGAGAGGAGACTTAATAGCGGTCTACAAATATCTGATGGGTTGTCACAGTGCAGAGAGATCAGCCCTATTCTCATCTGCACAAGGAAAGACTAGAAGCAATGGGATGAAAGTGAAAGGGAGGAGACACAAATTAGATATTCGACAGTCAGGGTGATCAATGGGTGGAACAGGTTACCACGGGAGGTGGTGAGTTCTACTTCAATGGAAGTCTTCAAACAGAGGCTGGACAGACATCTGTCTGGTATGATTTAGTGATCCTGCATTGAGCAAGGAGTTGGACCGGATGACCATGGAGGTCCCTTCCAAATCCACGATTCTATGATATTTATGGGAACTATAAAAAGATTTTCCAAACCTGGCATCCATTTTTTTGGTCCTTAGGAACATAAAGTAAAAACTAAAACAATGTAAGGTACAATATACTGTGTATAATTCAAGTTGACTCCTCTGACTTTCTTGATGTAGGTAGTGGGACCCTTAGTGGTCATCTATTGTGGTGACGGGTTGAGTAATGTCTGTTTGGCAATCAAGGTCAGGTTTCCAGCTAAAGGATTTTCAGATCTCCTGATGATACAATATAGAATAGAGCCAGCGGATTTCCATTTCATCCCAATGTATTTTTACACCATATTATGCACCACGCCTGTTCTTTTTGCAATGTTTTGCCACATCGACTGTTAACGCTTTACCATACAAGCAAGCTATAGGAACCTTTCCTAAAAATGGTTCTTGCCACCATTTGGTCAGTTTTTTTTTTACTTCTTCCATGACTGATATGATAAATTCTTTTTGCTTTATAGCGAGTCATCCACCAGCATATTTCCATTCAAATCCCTCTTCTTCCTTGCAGGGCTAATAGAAATCAACCTTTACAAGTCTAAAAGGAGCCTAAGGGTGGCTTCACCTGTGCCAACTATTGGCTGAAAAATCGTTCGAACTAGCAATTTTGACTGATAGTTTTTCTGTGCAATAACGCAGGATTCGATTGAGCGAGAAATTGCTCATTGATCATTTTGTTTTGGCTAAGTGTAACAAAGCAACTAGTGAGTTCTCATTGAACAACTGTTTGTTCACAGTAAACGGAGGTTGACAGCCGGAAGAGATCTCCAGCGCGCTTCGCCTCCATTAACTGAACGACTATCGCTCCTGTGTGAAAGTACAGAAGTCTTAGTTGTTGGAATGGCTTTCGAACGCTTACATACCCGAAAGTCATCCTGTGAAAAGCTACCCTAAGAAAAGAAAATGGTGGCTTCCATTACCGGTTATGCAGTTATTTTTTGTTAGAAGCTGTAGGGGTGGGCACCCCGCCATGGCACTTTCTGACTGTGTGATATCTGCTAGTTATATTATCAAGTTGATGGCAATGTTATTAAAATATCCAGTACAACCTAACTGATAGAAGTGTCCAGTTATATGTAGTCAATAGAGACCTGTACTTTGTGCCCAAGGCAGTGGCTCTTGGTGATGCCACGTAAGTATGCAGCGATGGTACTCTGGGCGAGGATCCAACTTTACATCACAAGATAACTGCAAGACAGAAAAGAAAATGTTCTCCTATATTCAGTCATATTCACCTATTTTTCTTGTTGTATTTCAATCATCTGTCCAACTTTAAATACCATCTACGAGAGTGAAGAGCGGCAGCTAGGAGCATCTGAAAAAACAGACACATCTATGTATTACACAGACATGCCACTGATAGCAATGGACAAGTGTAGAAGTTCCCCTTGCTGTCTTTTCCCTCATAGATTCCAGTGGTTTGCTTGGGGTCCAGCAGTTGGACAAACTGGGATTAGCTTATTTTTAATGAGGGTCCCTTCTAACAAAAAGGAATGGTCTAAAGAGGACTTTGTAAATATATAGCATTACTTATCTGTACTGATCATGACTTACAGTCTGCATTATAATCAAGAGCTGTGCCCATAATTCTGCTGGTCCCCATTGCACTCCTATGATGCAGTGAAACTATTCAGTGCCTGATGTGAAAATCACATTTCCCAAATATGCCAATATATATCCAGACATACATCCAGTAATAAATCATAGGGTATTTTGGCAATGAAACCTGAAGAATTGGGAATGCAGCTCTGGAGAATAATACAGGATGTAACTCCGTACAAGTGGAGCTGGTGTTCTGCTTGCATACCAATTAAATTACTAGTTTCTTCAAGCACAAAAATAAGCCATGGTGAAATTGAGCATTACACACAGCCCATTAAAATGAGTAAGAGGTCTGTGTAATGCAGGGCAGGTCAAGTCCTCCAGATCAGGAGACATTCTTTCTAACTGCTCTCCACTCCTCAGGAGACAGGGACCCTCAATGCCCTCTTCTAATCTAATTTTGGATTCCTATGAGGCTTTTTCTTTCTGTCATTATACAAGAGCGCCACCTGCTGGCTAAAACCAGCACTGCAGTATGTGGTGTACCTAAGAGGCTCTGATGACGGAGCAGCCGACAATATACAGTAAAAATACCCTGTCGGACGTCTTCAGGCTTTAATCAGAATGTCGGAAGCTGTCAGACAGTTGATTGGAAAGGGTTAACTCATAATTCCCTAATAGGGTACACGAAAATGTTTTTTTTTTAAAACAGTACAACCCCTTTAACATAACATCCTCCAATTGTTAGCAACATATTGTAGTAGTGAAATTGGGGAACACAAAGACCGTATAGTGTAAAGTTAGGGTGGTTTTATATCTGCAGCCATGGTTCCACTTTTGTGCTCTGTTCGGGGAGCAGGAAAGGGGAATCTCTGCAACCAAATGGCTCATTCTCTGGACAGCACCACAAGCACCAGACAGACCCCATTGATTATAATGAGGTCCGTCTGTTTTCCACTCGGCTGCCTAACTTTAGATGAAAGAAAAAGCTCTGCATGCAGCACTTTTTCTTCCAGTACTTTGAGCCGAATCTGCGACTGAACCTCCGACTCCGATGTGAAATCGGCCTTAATCACATACACATTTACCTGGAGTTTTTCCTTAAAGCGGTATTCCGGGCGATGGGACATTTTTTCCAGTTTTCACCCATCCAGTGAAAACTGATAGATCAGTGGGATCGTCCGATTGCTGTGCTTGGCTGTTTGCCCCTTTGAAATGAATGAAGCAGACAATAATAGTCGAGCACAGCACTCGGCTATTTCTGTCTGCCCCGTTGAAATGAATGGAGTGGCACTACTCCATTCATTTCAATAGGTCAGACATATAGGCAAACACAGCACAGCACTCGGCTATCTGCCTGCACCGTTGAGAGGAATCAGCCTGTTCTGTGTGACCAGCAGCTCTATTCCCTGCTTCCCAGCAGAAGCGAGACGATGTATGCTGAACTGTGAAATAAGCGGAACGCAGGTCCCCCAGTCTCAGGAACACTGGGGGTCCCAGCAGTCATACCCCCACCGTTGGAACATCCCATCGTTGAAAATCCCTCTTAAAGTAAACCTTCAAAATTCTGTCCTTGTACCTAACGAAGTGGAGGGTAAATTACCTGCACTTGTTCTTCTATGCCACGCCTCCCAATCTGCCAGTTTCAGGCCGTGGCTCCACCTGTCCAAGATGGCTACAGCTATTTTCTAACTACCTAATGCACTGCTCTCTGATTGTCCATTGGCAAGTCAGCGAACAGGTATAATGCATCGTTAGTCTAAGACTACCAATACACTGTAGAGATTAGCTAGATTGAAGACTGAATCGGCCATCTTGAATGCCCGAAAAGAGGACCTGGAACTGCAAATTGGAAAGACGGCAGAGAAGAACAACTGCAGATAATATACACACCCACGTTCCTCCTCCGGCTCCATTGCAGAATTTTGTCCAGAAAACTGGAGGGTCACTTTAACATTTACTTATAAAACAAAAACAATATAAGTTTTCAAACAGCGGCAAAGTAATGGAAATTGAGCAGCTATTTTGTGTCTTCATATACAGAGACATTCATGTTGATGTAAAGTCATATAACTGCTTTATATGGTAAATTCTCAAAATAAAGACCCTTTGTACGTGTATAGAGCCGCCTCACTAGACACTTGGACATGAAACACACACTGTTTTAGAGGTGTATAACATTTCCTAATAGGGGTGACTGCAATAAATAGCGATGGAACGGCAGATACGAATTCCGCTCTCCATATAACATGGGCGGTATAAATACCCTGGCTTTGATGATTGTAGGTCTTGGATCCAGGATTCCCTGCATCTTTCTTAGTGCTGGTACGACAAAAAGATTACAGGTAACTACTGCTGACACAGGGTTGCCTAGAGTGAATGGAAGACAAATACCATTAATCAGGAGAAATATAGATGCAAACAATGGTTCAGACAGCGCCAAATGGATATAAAGCGGGTTCCCCAATGTGCTTCTCTCTAATCCTCCTTGTAGGAGGAGAGCTGCAATAACAATAAAAAGGGGGGACTCTCACCAGGAGAGTGGGCCCCCAAGGAAGAAACAAAGAATAGGTTTTAAGTAAAAACAGTTATGCGCTCGTGGAAAGAGCAAAATGGGGTAAGTCAAATGTAAATGCTGTCCCTCCCGCAAGAAACGGAAAGCATAAATAAAAGTATAAAATGGCACTTACTCCGAAGGAGGGGGGTGTATAAAACAAGAAGCCCCCTCCTCTGTGTGCCGACTCCTCACGGTTCTCACTGTCGTCAATGGAAGTCGCAGGAACCAAGTAGATTAATCCAGTTTTAATATAATAAAAACAGGTTTACAGAAAGGCAACGCGTTTCGGTGCAATATGCACCTTTTTCAAGCCTATTAAAACATATACTGACAGCCAGATTAACTCACATTTATATATGTCAGGATAACATTTTGCTTCTGTGTGCAGCGCCATATTCTGGGTGGAGCTACATAATCCGGAGGGGAGGAGTTTGTGATGATAGGTAGGTTTGTACCACGTGTTCCGTTGGGTGATGTGGCCGTATAGGCCGGAAGTGTTACGTGGCGTTTGTGTGTTTCTAACTTTCATTTTCCTGTGGCGTGGTCACGTGAATCCGGCGTGCCACGTCAACACGAAGGGATTACAGTCAAGGGACTTGGTGACGCGATCACGCTGTTAGTGCGTGTCGCGTCGTTCTGAACGAATCTGTGTAGAGATGGCGCCGGCACGTCTGATGTACGTGCCCCGTCATCACGGAAGGTCCTTGGTCCTGTGACCTGATGACGCAACCACGCTGTCAGAGCGTGCTGCGTCATTCTCAAAGGCACTGTTTTAATATGCTTGAAAAAGGTGCATATTGCACCGAAACGCGTTGCCTTTCTGTAAACCTGTTTTTATTATATTAAAACTGGATTAATCTACTTGGTTCCTGCGACTTCCATTGACGACAGTGAGAACCGTGAGGAGTCGGCACACAGAGGAGGGGGCTTCTTGTTTTATACACCCCCCTCCTTCGGAGTAAGTGCCATTTTATACTTTTATTTATGCTTTCCGTTTCTTGCGGGAGGGACAGCATTTACATTTGACTTACCCCATTTTGCTCTTTCCACGAGCGCATAACTGTTTTTACTTAAAACCTATTAATCAGGAGAAGGCAGGTAGTAAACAACGTAAATTATGTGTAACACGTTCAGGCTTTTACTCCAGAATCCACATTTGATTTTGTAAGATGTAGAAATAGATTTTTCCCTTTAACCTTGTGAATGCACGGTAAGTTCTGATCAATAAGGCCTTTTTCGAGCTGGACCCCTTCAAGACCATAACGCGACTAGTAACACCAATGCTTTCCCTTGTATGGGTTAATTTATTAGGCATTACATATGTTGATTGAAAAAACATAATCAAAATACTAACGACCACCCGTCTGTCCGTGAGTTACATGCTCCACCCCTGATCACATGACAGTGACCTCATCAACTAGTTACAGCGAGGTAATGAGGTGCCCCAAGGATATCTAACCACCACCTAACTAGTTACACCGAGTTAGTGAGGTGCCCCAAGGATGTCTAACCACCACCTAACTAGTTACACCGAGGTAGTGAGGGGCCCCAAGGATGTCTAACCACCACCTAACTAGTTACACCGAGGTAGTGAGGCGCCCCAAGGATGTCTAACAACCAGCTAACTAGTTACATCCAGGTAGTGAGGCACCCCAAGGATGTCTAACAACCACCTAACTAGTTACACCAAGGTAGTGAGGCGCCCCAAGGATGTCTAACAACCACCTAACTAGTTACATCCAGGTGGTGAGGCACCCCAAGGATGTCTAACAACCACCTAACTAGTTACACTGAGGAAACACCAACCTCCCAGTAACCATTATTAACCATCTCTGTTCCTCCGGTCATCACAGCCTCATCCTCCGGTTACCCCACAGCCGACAGTCTGCATACAGCGGTCAGTTATCTCGCAGCTGACAGATACCAAGCAGTAGTTACCTCAGAGCTGACAGTGGACAGTTACCTCAGAACAGTCTCCTGCAGCGCTCAGTTACCTCAGCGCAGCGCTCAGTCACCTCAGAGCTCAGTTACCTCAGCGCAGCGCTCAGTCACCTCAGAGCTCAGTCACCTCAGAGCAGCGCCCAGTCACCTCAGAGCTCAGCTACCTCAGCTCAGACATGACACCATTAATAAAACACAATTGTTAAGCAGACATACATTCCCCATCATCACCCTGACTCACCCTTTCTTTACAGCCTAGTAAGGGTTACCACTAACACATTTAAAACTGACCAATCTACCTTAGGCGGCGCTCACCCCAATGTAATTGCATATGGGTATGTGTATATACAAGCCCATATATATATATATATATACACGTATTGGCTCTATCATGTGCATATATGTGGCAAAAATACAACATGCTGCGTTCTGTTTTGCGCTCATGTATTACACAATTCCGATACGCTAATTTGAGAGGAACTGCGTAAGGCAATGCGATTAATTGCCTGCGAGTTACCACCTTTCATACGGGCATACAGAACACACGTAATACATGGTAATCATATGGCGGCCTAATGGATGGACAATCTCAGACAACGGTCCCTCCTCTAAGTACCTCAGACCCACCAAGCCATAATACACAAAGGGGTGAAGCTGTGTCACTCACCTGTTTCAGCTTGAAGGTTTTTTTAAAATTATATCCTCCAGGTCCAACAAATCTGGTTCTCTTGGACAACGGCGCTTGGACAGTGTCTAGAAAACGAAGCAGAAATGGTAACAATTTCTACCATGATATTGCGGGAAAAGTACAGTTCATCCATCAAGTGTACCACTAGCTTCTTAAAGGAGATGTCCCGCGCCGAAACGGGTTTTTTTTTTTTTTAAACCCCCCCCCCCCCGTTCGGCGCGAGACAACCCCGATGCAGGGGTTAAAAAAACCACCCGCACAGCGCTTACCTGAATCCCGGCGGTCCGGCGTCTTCATACTCACCTGCTGAAGATGGCCGCCGGGATCCTCTGTCTTCGTGGACCGCAGCTCTTCTGTGCGGTCCACTGCCGATTCCAGCCTCCTGATTGGCTGGAATCGGCACGTGACGGGGCGGAGCTACACGGAGCCGCTCTCTGGCACGAGCGGCTCCATAGAAGACTGCTGAAGACCCGGACTGCGCAAGCGCGGCTAATTTGGCCATCGGAGGCCAAAAATTAGTCGGCACCATGGAGACGAGGACGCCAGCAACGGAGCAGGTAAGTATAAAACTTTTTATAACTTCTGTATGGCTCATAATTAATGCACAATGTATATTACAAAGTGCATTATTATGGCCATACAGAAGTGTATAGACCCACTTGCTGCCTCGGGACAACCCCTTTAAGAGCAACAGATCAAAGTATGAATAGCTTTTTTCCCCTAATTCAGCATAGAGCTGAAAAAAAAATTCTAGAAAATTAAGCATTAGTTTATGATTCAGTTTAGTGATCGGGTTTACAAACTACTCAGCAATGTCTACTAAGTGGAAGGATAAAACCACTTCCACAGGCCGGTACTGGAATATAACATTGGCTAGGAGGACTTGTTTTTTTAGTTGTAAATGGGTATTTCCAGAACGGACCGACCACCTATCCACAGAACAGTTGATAAAGTCTGATCAGCAGCGCGAATCTCACCACTGGGACACCCACCGATCCCAAAAACGCCAATCCCGTGTCCCTCTCTGCTGCTCACTTCAAACCCCGCAGTGAGGAGCAGCTTGACTAGTGTGGCGGCTGAGCATGTACAATGCCAGTCCATTACATTCTGTGGTCCTGCTTAAGTGCTTGTCCTGAGCTTTCTCCGGCAGCCCGATTGAAAGGAATTGAGCAGAAGCAAACAGTCATCCGCACCTTCATTCATGCACCAGGAGAGGCGGATACGGCGACCCTGTTCTTGGCATCAGTGCTGGTTTCGGTGGCGAGACCCTCACCAATCAGACTTTCGGCACCTATTTTGTGGATAGGTGCCAAGACAATCCTGAGATTAGTGCTTTATAGCAACCCTCTGGTTTCAGGACCAAACTTCTACCCTGGACTGAAGGAGGGTATATTACTTGCAGTTGTTCTTCTCTGCCATCTATCCGATTCACGAATTCCAGGTCACATTTTTCAGGCGCCCAAGATGGCTGTTGCAGTTTTCTAACTATCTAATGTATACTGTGCACTGCTCTCTGATTGACCAGTGTTGCTCATGTGATCAGTGCTGGCCAATCAGAGAGCAGGTATAGCAGGTTATATCAGCCACCTTAGACAACCAAAAACAGTACCCAGAACCAATGGATCAGAGGGACGGCAGAGAACAACTGCAGGTTATATACCCCCTTCTCCCTCCGAGCCGGTAACAGATCTTTGTGAAGTATTCTACTTCACTAGACTTTAATTGGCTTCCATTTAGCACTGCACTTTAATATTATACATGTATTACCGGTTACAGGACTGTTTTCTCTCTGGGTTTCTCTTGGCTTTGAGATGGTTCTATTCATGATCTGCAGGATTTCTTTTTATGCAACTAGAAATAAAACAAGAGCATTTGAGAGGGAAGATTAAATATGTAAGACGGGTCTGACAGATGCATAATTAGCCCAACAACATTTAGAGAATATACAATCTATACTCCTTTCCCTTACAGAATATATTAAATGAGTTTCCCCACCGATAACACACATGGTATACAAAAATAATACTCAATATACACAAGCAAGGAGAAGATCTGCCAAGGCTGGATACTACCGGCAAGGAGCGCCCGCTGCGGCTCGGCCCCCTCACTTGAGTGTTGCGTCAAACTTCTAAGTAGATTTCTTTCTGTAGCGCAGCAGCGGTTCAGAATAAAACAAGACACATGCCAAATGGGCATCTCTGTCCTGGGTTCATGCTGCCCGTGGGTTTGGGTGGCATGAACCTAGTGACAGCTTCCTTTTAAGGATTAAAGATTACATACCGTACTGATTTCTCATTTTTATACAGCTCTATGCACACACTTGCTTCGGAACGGAAGACATAAGCATCAATTACAGGAGATTGTAAAATTGTGTGTATATAATAGAATATGAGAAACATCTATTTACAGTGAGCCGCTGAACAGAAAGGTGACAACTGGCCTGAAAGCACATTTATAGTCATGTATCTACTAGTAAACCGTATCCTGTAGTGAAAATGTCAGCACTGACTCTGAGAAGAGACATTTACACAGAACTGAAGGGGTTAAATAAGCATAGACTATAGATGCGAGATGTGAGACAGGTAGGTGGGAGGCGGTAGGTGTGAGATGGGTAGACGAGAGACACCCATTAACAGACCCCAGCCGATCAACTATTGATATCCCGAGGAAAGATCTTCAATAGTATTTCCCTGGAAAACCCCTGTAAGTCCTCCTGCCCGCGGCCGGGTCGGAATCCGACTGCTAAATCTCACAGCGGAATCAGACCTGGTGACCCCCAGAGACTCTATACTCGCCTATCCGGATCCGCTACGAGTGTTTCGGCTGGGGCAGGGCGTAACGCGCCAGCGCTGGGCTCTAACACGGATTCCTGCGATACTACTGCGAAAGTGCTGACGGCCGGTCAGCTTCCATTGACTGCAATGGAAACTGTCTGTGCGTTTTTCTGCACTAAATAGAACCTGCTGCGACTCACCCCCGCAAACGGAAAATCACTGTTAATTTCCGCCAGTGGGCAGACAAGAATCTTTTAACATTGCATGTCAATGGACGGACATTGCTGCGGATTTCGCGGCGGGCGTCTGACTGCGAATTCCGCAGCAAAAGTCCGTCCATGGGCATTGGGCCTAAGAGAAGAGATTATTACTTTTTATAGACAAGGAAAGGGATACAGAAAGATAACGAGGCGCTGAACGCCCCTAGAGACACAGCTGGAAGCCAGACGCTGCCCTACTAAGTACTAATGCTCCATTCTAAATTAGTTCAAACAAAAGAAATTGCGCCGTAATCCTTGCGTGTAAATGCGCAGCCATCGTGCGCTACTAGTTTACTTTTCGTTTCAACCAGCATAATAATCATTGCTGTTTGCTTACTTCTCGCTGCGACTAACCCCCCCGCTCCGTGCTTCTCACAGAATGTGATGATCTGCCTGTCTAAACGTTCTGCACGAGCGCGAACAACCAGCGGTGATGTCACATGTTCGCGCAGATCGTTTAGCCGACAGTTGTTTCATGTAAATGGGGCATGAGGTTATATGTACACAGGCAAGTGTGATAACTCAGACCTATATCGCACTCGTAAACCGCAGATTTACAGGCTTCTGCAATGCGCTTCCCCTTTAAAAACGTGCGATTTGCATCGCTGAACGTGTTTGTCACTCATGAAAACAATTGCTCATGCCTTCAATAGTTAAAATGGAAAAACACATCAAACTCATGAGAACTGCATTTGCAGATGAGTGTGATGCAGTATTTTTGTCTCCTCTACAGAATACTGGGTGATCCTTGCAGACAAAATCACCCAAAAATAAGACAAACTGTGATTTTTCACTTTCACTGTATTGGTACGAGCGAAACATTGCTGGATGAGAGCGAATCCACTGAAAATAATTGGTTCTTTAAACACGCAGGTTCTGTGCGCGGCGCAACAACACAGAACCCCCGGATTATTACCGCTGGTGTAAATACAGCCTAAGGGCTTACTCAGACGACCGTATATTGGCCAGGTATTCACGCCCGGCCAATATACGGTGTCCCTCTCTGCAGGGGGAGGAGGCTGGAAGAGATGGGAGTAGTGCACTGAGCTCCCACGCCCTCTCCACCCCTCGGCACTATTTGCAAAGGGAGGGGCGAGGCAGGGCAGAGCTAGGTCTCGAAACTTAGCTCTGTCCCCGCCCCGCCCTGCCCCCTCTCATGAATACCTATCCGATATACGGTCGTCTGAATAAGCCCTGAAGACGCTCGTCATGAAGGGGCTGAATACTTCTCAGACTGCAGGAGGTTTTAAAAGTGGCATTCTATCTTCAACTTGGAGAAACCACTTTTATATCAGTTGTGTAGATTTATTTAAATTGCTTTTATTTGATTGAGTTTTACAAACAGCCGTAAGTTCTTAAATCTGACAAGCCTAATTTGCAGGGGGGGGGGGGATAATTTTGATTGTAACTTTAGTTATGCCCTATCCTATGAGTAACTTTATATTACTGGAATACCTCTTTAAGCACTTACAGAACTCCAGTGTTGTGACCTCATCGTAACCAAGACATCTGCCATAAGTGGTATGACATCACTCTCTCTGCCACCTGAACAACAGCACTGACTCTGAAGAGGTGGAGGCACATCTGAGACCAGAGGAAATGATACATCGCTTCTTCATCCAACAATACAGTAAGTAGATGGGAACTGGGTTATAGAGTCCGCATGGAGGGGGAGGAGGTGCACTGTGCTGTAGCGTTACATGAAATGCAGTATCATATATAAAATATAGATTTATTAATATATTTTACTTGAACTCAAAACTACCAATTACCTGATAGTTTTATTCTTTATGGAAAATAGGCGTCATAATAGCAATCCTATATAGATAGTAAATGTACATGCTGTCTCATGACATAGAGGTATTTCCTTATAAATTGTTTATGTTGCCATAGTAACGTCAGGAGACGACCACCAATAGGATTGCTGGTCATCAAATTGAAAGTTGTCAGTTGTGTGCAGTCAGTTATTGGTGGGTGATGTTCTTCTCTCCATTCAGTACTAGTAGACATGTGATGGAGATCTATACTGGAAGCTCGAGTAGAAGATCTATAGTTGTCCTGTGTTTAGGGCTCATTCACACGGGCGTAAGGGCATTTCAGCCACAGAAATACGCAGCATTTTGTGTGACTGGAATGCACTGATGCCCGCTTATTTTGCCGGCTTTGGCATGTATTTGCCACATGTTTGCGCACACAAATGTTGAGTGGATTGATTTCAATAGGCTCTTGCGGTGCACAAATGACACCAGGAAAGGTCATGTTGCAGATTTTTCACGCGATCGCAGATTGCATGAAATTGAGATCAATGGGTTCTATTTACTGAGGATTATGCATGCAAAATTTGTGTGGGTTTTATGTTGTGCGAATACGCCCAGGTGAACGAGCACTTATTCCCTATGGAGGGCATTTGCTGCCCGCAGGCTCCTCACTTGTAAGTCCTATTTTGGGTCTTTATCTCTGAGGATATAGAGGTCTTCTCTTGCTTTCTATGGTTACGTGTCAATGTGGCCTCTCGTATAGATATATCACAGCAATCACAGCCTATCAGTCACAAATATCAAATTATTTTGTTGATATAGAGCTGAAAGCAAGTGATGCCAAGAGAACATGACCGAAGCCAAAGGACAAGATGAGTTCATAATAGGGATCAATGGGAAGCCAGGTAAGTATAATAATGTGAAAAACACAGAAATACACAAATCATAAAAACACATTACATTAAAAAGATCCCCACATAATATAAGTCCCTGAAAGCATAATACAAAGCATATATTTATTATATAGCAGCCTGCTAGTATAAGCAGCAGCTAAATAGTTAAAATGAATTAGGGGACATATGTATTAAGTCTCCTAGACTGGGCAAGATATAGCACCCTGCTAGTATAAGCAGCAGCTAAATACTTCATCTGAATAAGGGGACACATGTATTAAGTATCCTAGCCTGGGCAAGATATACAACCCTGCTAGTATAAGCAGCAGCTAAATAGTTAAAATGAATAAGGGGACATATGTATTAAGTCTCCTAGACTGGGCAAGATATAGCACCCTGCTAGTATAAGCAGCAGCTAAATAGTTAAAATGAATAAGGGGACACATGTATTAAGTCTCCTAGCCTGGGCAAGATATAGCACCCTGCTAGCATAAGCAGCAGCTAAATAGTTAACGTGTTTAATATTATATGCTTGTATGTGCAATGTTTTTCTATGTACCCCCACAGCTCGTTCTCATGAGGCACGCATGCGAGAGATCCGCAAATCAAGCCACCCATAGGGATGCATTAGCACTACAAAATAACTAAAACCATGTGGATGTCAATTTTTCCTGGCATGCAAATCGTACATGCAGGAAAAAAAAAATCACAGCATGCTCCATTTTTCTGTGGATCCAGCACTGACGGCTTCCATTGAAGCTGACACTGTGGATGTGCAGCAGATCCGCGGGAAAACAGGAGATTTAAATGTTAAAAAAAAAAGCACAGCGCACCCGCAGTGCAGAAGAAAGAAGATCTGGCCGTGGACAGAAAAGACCCACACTGGCTTCGGACAAGTAAGAAAATGTTTTTTAGGCCTCATGGCTTTGGGCACGGGTGGAAACCACTGCGGGATTCCACACTTTGAAACCGTGCGTGTCCGTGGACATGAGGCATTATCACATACATGTCTGCTAGTAGTTTCATTCTTTTTGTGTCTTTGAAATCACACGTCTGAATAGTAGCACGTCTGTAACCTACACCTTAAGGCGTAAACATATGTTAATCATTAGCATTACAACCTGTTTTGAATACTCATTTGTTCTGCTTGTATATACTGTCTGCATGTATATAATGGTGTATATATATTCTGCAATGTCCACATATGTAATTTATATTCATGTTGGTAATATCATATGCAATGTACATAACATATTCTTGTATATAGTGTTTGTGTATGTATTATTAAAGGAGATGTCCCGAGGCAGCAAGTGGGTCTATACACTTCTGCATGGCCATAATAATGCACTTTGTAATGTACATTGTGCATTAATTATGAGCCATACAGAAGTTATAAAAAGTTTTATACTTACCTGCTCCGTTGCTGGCGTCCTCGTCTCCATGGTGCCGACTAATTTTCGCCCTCCGATGGCCAAATTAGCCGCGCTTGCGCAGTCCGGGTCTTCTCCTCTTCTCTATGGGGCTCCGTGTAGCTCCGTGTAGCTCCGCCCCGTCACGTGCCGATTCCAGCCAATCAGGAGGCTGGAATCGGCAATGGACCGCACAGAAGCCCTGCGGTCCATGAAGACGGAGGATCCCGGCGGCCATCTTCAGCAGGTGAGTATGAAGACGCCGGACCGCCGGGATTCAGGTAAGCGCTGTGCGGGTGGTTTTTTTAACCCCTGCATCGGGGTTGTCTCGCGCCGAACGGGGGGGGGGTTTAAAAAAAAAAAAACCCGTTTTGGCGCGGGACATCTCCTTTAATATTGCAATGTCTGTACATATTATAAATGTCCACATGTTTTAGATATATTTATACACAATCTACACATAACGTGCACACAGTGTTTATACGTATAATATTTGTACTTTACTTTTTGGTGTTATGCCTGTTTATTTTTATATAAAGTTTGGATATACTGATGTCCATGTATATAATATATAACAAAAGTATCTCTCCCATGGGTTAGGCTGCCTTCACATCTGAAGACTGTGAGTATATATAAGTGTAACTGTATCTATACATGCATATACATCCGTGTACTATTAATTCTGTAATATATATGTGATATGTTTCTATATCCTGGTAATGTTTCCGTGCATTAGCACATCAATATCTGTATATATGATTGATGCCCACACATGTATTTATGTTATATCCTTAGGGAGCCAGAAGGCTGAGTATATAAAAGTGTATATGTATCTATATATGCATATACATCTGTGTACTATTATTTCTGTCATATAATATATGTATAGAGTATAATGGTAACAAAAGCATCTCTCCCATGAGTTAGGCTGCCTTCACATCTGAAGACTGTGAGTATCTATATATGCATACACATCCATGTACTAATAATTCTGTAATACATATGTGATATGTTTCTATATCCTGTTAATGTTTCTGTGTATTGCATTACCACATCAATATCTGTATATATGATTGGTGCCCACAAATGTATTCATGTTATATATTTAATGTATATATTGTTTGCATTGGTAATGTGTATATTTATGCCTGTATGGATATGATATGAATATGTGTATATGTGATGCTCTTCAATGTAATTAATGTTATGTTAATGTCATTGTATATATGTACACAGTATATATAATAAAGTATAATGTATTGTTAATTGCTTGAGATAATAGTAGTATCTTCAGTATAAGCTTCTTATTGTATCCTGTTAATGTTTATGTGACTGTATTATGTGATAAGTTCTGACCCTGATGTGACTGACCGTACAGAAGAAGCAGAATACAGGACAAGCTGCAATGGACAAAGCCTTCCAATTACACTCAGTATTGTCACTAAATAAGCAGAGCAGGATGTAAATGACATTTCTCTTCCCATCGGGCCCTCCAGGGCCCCTTATGGAGATGGGTCCCTATACTGACACTGTATATGTAGAACAGGAGATCTCCAGTGTAATTGGTCGGCTTTATAGGGATTCTCTGGTTATATGTAAGTAGCATTTATATAGCAGATACATAACTGATCACTACATGCGCTCTGACCTGCTTATATCATCACTGTAACCCTACAGAATCCTGAGCGCTGATCTCTGGTTCTGCCCTGCAGGGGGCGCACAGTGTAAAGATGCTCCTGATCATAGATGAGGATAACAGGTTAGAGCTCTAGTGACGGGTTATCTAGCAGCTAGTTATATATTCCCGGGGAATGCTTTACCATAGCAGTGTGATACTTTACCTGTATAGTCACTCACATCAGTATTATCTGTCCATGTGTTATTATATAAGGTAGCATACAGCAAGGCTCCTGCTGGAATGAAGCACATAATGTAGAAAAAAAGCCACCTAGAAGTGTATAGATACAATGTGTGCAGTGTAACAACTGCAAACTAGATCAGTTATTAGAAGGTTCTGCATCATATTGATGCATAGAGAGGACAATGTGATTCTGTGCTCTGACAGAGGATGACATGAGCCACATGGAGAAGTGACACATGCCACATCTGAGTATCTCCTCTTCTACAAATCTAGTCTTAGTGTAGGGACCCATCTGAATGAGGTCGCCGTGACGGGGCAGATGGGCTCGCACAATTGGAATAAAATGTGCGCCAAGAACCTCACATTTATACCTCTAGTTAGTAATATGTAAACTGTGTGGGAAAGAGTTTATCATTGGGATCTCTGCTCATATCAGTAGTATTAACTCAAATGGAAACTTTGCCAGGAAATCCCAGCAGCTCACGATAGGTAGACGAGAGCGCGAGATAGATAGATAGATAGATAGAGAGCGATAGATAGAATCATATATAGGCTGTAGATTTAGTAATAAACATACAGCCAGTCTGCTCCTTGTAATATATGTAATGACGGTACACGTGATCCAAGATCATCCTACACAACCCAAGTGCAGACACGCTCCAATAATGCCAAGTGTTGGTTCACACTTCTGTTTACAATAGAAAACCGTGACACAAGAGCTCGACTATCTCTAGCCGTCCCATTGACGTGAATGCGACAATGCTGCAGTACTCAGTAGGGCTGCCAGGAATAGTACGATGCTCTGAGTAATGCTGCCTTATTACGATATCCATCAAAAAATGGTTCAAATGAGCGAAAGTGAAGATAATTGTTGGGTTTAAACAAAAGCCAATAACAGAATGAGATTCAGCAGGACTAACAGTCATTGTGAGCTCGTTCACTTATCATTGTGTTTAATCATCCCGCTCAGTTCCAGCGCAGATCCAACATGAAATGTCTGCAAGAGCCAAGCAGAACCCATATTATAGTCAATGGGGTTCATTCGGTCATTGAACCATTTGTCCAGAGGATTCCCTTTTTCAGCTTGCATAAACAGAGAAGGAAAATGGAATCCCCAATGCAAATGTGACTGTAGACTAAGAAGATGAATGCCGCCCTCAAATATGACCCCTGTTTATTAATCTGTCAGTGAGGAATCTCAGCCTCAGGTGAAGCTTCTGTCCAGCCTTGGACCATTCTCAAACTTCGAGAAGTAAATCTACATAAAGTGAATGTAGACCCCGCTGGGATCACACAAGTTTAGGCAAACATATACCTTCTCTTTTAGGGTTCTTCATGTGATTACATACAATAGTTTGACCATGGAGATTTACTATAAGTAGAGCGAATACAAATCATGTCCTGCCCGGTTTTTGTTTCCTTGCAGGTAACAGTGTGAAATGATAACGGTCTGTTCCTTATCTAACCAGTGAAATAATTTGGCCGTGATCCGACCGATGGTAGAATGAGGTTGTCCAGAAAAGTTCTGCATTCCCTTGCCAGCACCGTGACCAGAGCCCTCAGTGACAAGAACAGTATCGCAATGAGTGGAACTGACTCTTCAGCGCCCCCATACACACATCCTGAATAACTGTGCCCCCCCCCCCCCCGTCTGTATATTCTGTACATAACATTCTAAAGACCTGAGACAATGTATTTGATATCTCATTACATGACTTGTCATTCATTTCTTCTATCAGTCCTGCTTTGTTGTTGGGTTCTTCTCTCTTGTGTGGAAGGATTCATATTTGTGTCCAGTATATAGGCCTTCATTGTAAATTCACAAATGAAGTACACTCTATACACAACCGCTCCTCCTTAGTATTGCAGGATGATGTAACTAATGCATTCCATGCATCAGAATGTGCGCTATAACCATTAACCCCATACCACTGCAGGGCATATAGTTACATCCTGGAGGTTCAAGGTGTGTAATGGAGGGTGATCACGGGTCGATCCCGCTCTATACCATGCAGGTGTCAGCTATTTTTTACAGCCGATACCCGCCCACAATAGCCTTGAGAAGCAGTGCTGCTCATCGGGGTTTGTTAACCCTTCAAACGCTGCCATCAATTCTGACGTCCAATGCTATTATACACAGGCTGGACCGCACTGTCTACTGCCACAGTGTGTAACAAACAATGACTATTTCCCCATGCGTACCTTTCCGGTGGTAGGTCCTGGAAGTAGGTTAGGCCTACTAGTTCAAAGCAATCTTCAAGCACCCCTACATCGCCATCGCGTTAAAGCCGAACTATCTGAGTCTCACTTGGATTTGGACTTGAATGAGGAACAGGTCTCTAAACTCTCCTCTCTGGTTGGTAGCCTAATACTTGCAGTGAAAGTGAACCTTCACCTGAAGGGTCTGACACCTACTTCATCTGAGAAAACCTTTACCTTCAGACGCCCAAAGGTCTTCCCTTCCCATACAGAATTTGAGGACCTTTTAGCTAGGGAATGAAACCTTCCCAGCAAACACTTCACCAAACAAAAGCATTTAGATATCTTGTATCATTTCGTCTTTACCAGTAGTGCCTATGGCTGATGCCTCGTTCTTTAGGGAGGCAGGAGCCAAAAATTTTGAATCCCTAGCCAAAGTTTCCTTTGGGGCAGAGGGTTCGGCACTACAACCTGTTTTTGTCTTTACCTGGTTCGATAGGGCCACCAGCGAATCTGCCAAGCAACTACATTGCAGCAGTCTTTTGTCTCTTCGCCAGAAGAATTAGACATTGTGCAGGAGATAGGCTAGGCAGGAAAATTTATCTGCGAAGCAGATACAGCAAGATTATTGGCCCGCACCGCAGCAGTGTCGGGAACCTCCCTCTGGACTTTATGGCTCAAGTTCTGGGCCGCAGATTGAATTGCTTAGGCTTGAATCTTTTAACTTTAAAGTTAGATTTAAACTAGGCCAAATAAATGATTTGCCTCAGAGGTTGAAAAAAATCCTCCTGTGGTGGAGTATGAGTCTCACAAATAATCGGGAGAGGTTGATAGTAGGAGATGCAGAGTCTATGCATAGATTTCCTTATCGTGTCGGGACCACTAGATGACAGACTGGACATCTACAACACAAAGGCTAAAATTGGTGCCATATATCCTCCTACCTGAAATCCAAGGTAGAGTAGAGAAACACCAGGGCTGCTTAGCACACTAACCCAAACAGTGAAAAAATATCAAGATCAGATTTTTTTTCAAATTTAATTTTTTATTGAACATTTTGAAGCTGTAGAATTAAAGATGCTTAACGCTTTCCAACCCACTGTCTGACATCTGAAGACATTCTGATTGAAGCCTGTACAGCTTCGATGTCAGAAGATGTCCGGCAGGGTATTCTTACTGTATATTACTGGCCGCTCTGTTGTCGGGGGGCCTCTCCAGCATGTCACACATCGCAGTACTGGCTCTAGCCAGCAGATGGCGCCATTGTAAAATCTTAGACAAAAGTAATAATGTAAACTGTGTGGCGTGTCCGAAGACAAGGGTAATTACAGAGGCTGCTGGGGATGGGCACATGGGGCATTTAAACATGAGGTATCCCTCCTCCTCCCATGCTTTTTTGGGGGGTATTTCTTGACCTCAGCGGCAGGGATGGGGTGTAGAAAGTGGTGGTCTGTGAGGCTTTGTAATCTTGGTGAGGTGCGGCGGTCTCACACAGAAGGCGCTGAACAAGCTGCTCCTGGAACTGCAGGAAGGCGAGAGTTGCCAGGGCTTCTTGTAAATTACGTATTACTGGTAGCGGTCTGAATAACGCCAGGCTCACACGGCTGTATGTAGAATCCGCTTGTGAAGGCCCGCAGCGGATCCCAGCTGTGTGCCTGGCTGTGGCGCTACATATGGCCGTGTAATGTACTGCGCATAACTGCATACTTACACAGGCAGCCATGTGTAATACACCATTTTTTGTTTGTATTTCCTGCGCTGTCGCTTAGGAATGACACGGGTACCCGCAGACCGTACATAATATAACTGCGTATGAGTTGTGGGTTTATACGTGACCATGGAGCACAATGGACTCTATGTCACGGATATCCGTGATAAAATAGAACATGCAGCGTTCTGTTTTCTGCGAGTGGATTACGTAATTCCGACCCTCTAGTCTGTGGAGATTTGCGTAATCCATTGATTTGATTCATCCGCGTATTACCGCAAATCAGACGCATGTGGAGTCGGAAATTTCTATCCAGTCGTATAAGACTGGCCTAAGGTAGATCGCTTCCTTTTTTATCAGGTGACCGGGGACCGCTCAACGAGGCCCCTGGTCACTGCTCCAGGCTCTCGATGACCTTTGATTGCCGGGAGCAAGGAGATTTTAAATTTCCCGGGCTCCCTGGCTCTAGCGAATGTGTCTGGCATTTTGCTGGCGGTCGCATGCGCAGAAGCCAGGAAGGTCCATGGAGAAGGATTACGTTGGGGTTCAAATATGCGGGCCTCCGGTAAAAAGTTTCATTTTCTCTCACCGATCGCATTGGTGAGGGAAGATGAAACTTCAACTTTTTAAAATATTTTTATGTGATCGCCATTATCCATTGACCAGGGACCATTTACTGCAGCCCCCCCCCCCCCCCCCCCCCCGTGACATCTCCAGGCTCTCAGCTACCTTCGGTAGCCAGGAACAGGAAGCTTTTTCATTTTCTGGGCAATCCTCGACTTTTGCACATGTGTCTGCTATTTTGCTGATGGGCGCATGTTCCGAAGCCGGGGTAAGGTCCGCAGATAAAGATCCTATTGTGGGACAAACCAGGGGACTTTAGTTATGCAATTTCATCTCCCCTCATGGATACGATTAGAGATGTGCTCGTTACTCAAACCGAGCTTTTTCTAACGCTCAAGAGCTCGTTTCGAGTAACGAACACCATTGAAGTCGATGAGAGACCCGAGCATTTTTCAGGGTGATCGATGCTCAGTAGCTGCCTGACTTGATTTCAATGGAGCCGTGGTTGCTGCCGGCGGCTCCATTGAAAACAATAGTCTACCGGCACCCCTGAAATGTTTTTCAGGGAAGGGCTTTACATATAAGCCCTTCCCTGAAAAACAAAAATATTAGTGTAAAAAAAAAAAAATTTACCTCTCTGCCGCTGCCTTGTCCCGCGCAGATGCAGAACACATCTGCTGCTGTGACAGATGCAGCAGGGGAATTCTGAATCCCTGCGGAGAATAAAGGATTCCCTACCGCAGCTGTCACACATGACAGCTGCGGTGGAGGATCCTGCTGCCATCACCCCTGAAATGTTTTTCAGGGAAGGGCTTTAAATATAAGGGCAGAATAAGACAGAGGGGGAAAGGCTGAGCTTATAGAGATTTACAGTTTATGATCGGATTCAGTATTTTTATGTAAAACAATTTTGAGATACTGTCAAGACTCAATGAGAGGTTGAGAGTTCTACTTCAACTGCCCATGCAGGGTGACTGACAGAAATGGCTATATACAGACTTAAGCCCCATTTACACGCAAATATGATCGCTCAAAATTCATTCAAAAGATAGGATGATTGACAGTTTTAAGCGATCATTTTACATAAGCTGCTAATGGGCACTTATTACCTTCGTTTGCATGTAAATGAGCCTCCCTGAGCTGTATATAGAGAACAACAGGTGGTCTGTTCTCTGCATACAGCCCCTATGTTTTCCTGCAGCACTGCAGCTGAACACAATGTTAACAGTGGTCCCAGGGAGAATCACAGCGTGCAGTCCCTGCTATCAGCTATCCGGCGAACGATGGATTTTAAGCTCAACTAAAAATCATTGTTCGGCAGAAAAGCAAACAATGGTAGCATTTACACACAACAGTTATCCCTCAAAAGACATTGTTTGATCAAATATTTAGTGATAATCGTTGCCTGTAAATGGGGCCTTATACAAGAAGAGCAATCAATCACTGTGTGTGGGCAGGGAAAGCAGCACTCACAGGCTCTCTATACAAGTCCTGCCAGCATTTAAGCAATGGCTTAGAAAAAAATTGAACAAAACCATAGAACTCTAGATTTCCCCGAGTTCAGGATCTCCCACTCTTTCCTATACTGACCTGAGATAGGGTAAGCATAGAAGTCATGAAAGATCCACTTTTAAGCTAGGAAGTCCAGCAGTAAGGGGATCCCCTTTAAGTATTAGGCTGGGTTCACACAAGGCAGATTTGCTGTGGTTTTACCGCGGATTGCCGTTGCATATCCACACTGCGGCAAAACCGCTGCGTTTGTAGTGCAATGCAGCACAAATGAGTTTTGGCAAAAAGCTGTTCTAACAGGATGGATTTTTTCCGCACAGCCGCAGTGCGGAAATGCAACTGCGGTGTGGTTTTCAAAGATGCAGCACGTCCATTCTTCTGTCTTTTCCGCAGCGCTTTTTTGTCCATTGACCTCTATGGACGCAGCAAAATCCGCGGCAAAAAGCAAAAACGCTGCAGAAAAAACCGCTTGCGGATTTTTCCGCGAGAAAATCCGTGAGCCAAAATTAACCTTTGAAGCGGTTTTGACGCAGAAGCAGTTCTTCTGCGGCAAAACTGCTACGGTAAAAGCTCATCAAAACTGCAACAAATCTGCCCTGTGTGAACCCAGCCTTAACTTTCTTCATATTACTTCATATTGTTTACTGGTTACTGTGATCTGGTTATTACGCCATACACACAGTCCTTGCACTTTCCCACTGTGGCATCTAATATTTTGTGTGATGTATGCTAACTAGGGATGAGCGAGTATACTCGCTAAAGCACTACTCGCTCGAGTAATGTGCTTTAGCCGAGTATCTCCCTGCTCGTCCCTGAAGATTCGGGAGCCGCCGCAGCTGACAGGTGAGTCGCAGCGGGGAGCAGGGGGGGGGGGGGGGGGAGGGAGAGTTACTTGCTGTAAACTCTGTTTTACAGACCCAAGTTTATTAACGAATCAATAACCATAACAGTTCATGTAAACTCTGTCTTACAGACACGAGTTTACCACCACCAAACTCTCCCCAAGTTTACCTGCCCACCCGCCTAATGCGGGCGACAATCCCCCACCAGGCCATGGCATCCACTAATGACATGGCCCCCTCAACACCCGCAGCCTCCTCAGTCATCTACACAAATCCATGTTAAAAATATCCAACTCAATCTCTGACAAGTATACTAGATCATTCCTATGGAAGCCTAGACCAAAACCTTCCAAATCAGTATATATAAAAGAAAAAAAATCCACTCCTGGCATGAGCTCTCTACCATCGGGTTACCCTTCTCCAAATTCTCTCGCTATATACAGACCTCGGCAATGACCATAATAATCGAGGAACAATATCTGAAAAAAAAAAATATCACTGTATCCGGAACCTAGTTTCAATGCTCCACATCTCCCTTTCAATGTCCCATGCCACATCAATGTGTTCTCTTCTATGTCACTAACCCCTAAGTGTAAAATTAAAACATCTGGACAGGGCCCACGTGACTTTCTAAGCCCATGTGACTCTTTATAGATCAGTTCAGCCATTAATCCACTCCACCTCATACATCTATTACCGCAAACTGTGATCTGTACAATCCCAAATTTTCGGAATAGCAGTGATCCGCCGCCCTTCTCCAAGCCCAGTACACAAAGGAGTGTCCAACAATCCACACAATACTTTTCTTAATTCCTAGAATGAAAGAAGAATTAGTACACCATATTATTCAGGCACATCTACAACTTACACCGAGATGAACCCCATCTGTCTACCTTTTTCCTCAATAAAACCGCACCTGTAAACAGTTTTTAAGCACCATTATACATTAAAAGCTAAAGATTAAAAGATAATGATTCTCCATCATCCCCGTCTTCCCGAAAACAATACAGGGTCTTCTACTAATTGCTCCATAAGATCTTACTTTTGCCATGTATAGCTGCGTGGACACTATTTACATTGAGTTTTTTTTTAATTTTTATTAACTGCAACTTTTACCAACTTCCCTAGTAAGCTAAATGTGATAGCAGAGCGTTGATCAGCGGCATACACTACTGCCTTACAGCCCCTGATCAGCGGCGTACACTACTGCCTTACAGCCCCTGATCAGCGGCGTACACTACTGCCTTACAACCCCTGATCAGCGGCGTACACTACTGCCTTATAACCCCTGATCAGCGGCGTACACTACTGCCTTACAGCCCCTGATCAGCGGCGTACACTACTGCCTTACAACCCCTGATCAGCGGCGTACACTACTGCCTTACAGCCCCTGATCAGCGGCGTACACTACTGCCTTACAGCCCCTGATCAGCGGCATACACTACTGCCTTACAGCCCCTGATCAGCGGCGTACACTACTGCCTTACAGCCCCTGATCAGCGGCGTACACTACTGCCTTACAGCCCCTGATCAGCGGCGTACACTACTGCCTTACAACCCCTGATCAGCGGCGTACACTACTGCCTTACAACCCCTGATCAGCGGCGTACACTACTGCCTTACAGCCCCTGATGAGCGGCGTACACTACTGCCTTACAGCCCCTGATCAGCGGCGTACACTACTGCCCTGCCTTACAGCCCCTGATCAGCGGCGTACACTACTGCCTTACAGCCGCTGATCAGGGGCGTACACTTCTGCCTTACAGCCCCTGATCAGCGCGTACACTACTGCCTTACAGCCCCTGATCAGCGGCGTACACTACTGCCTTACAGCCCCTGATCAGCGGCATACGCTACTGCCCTACAGCCCCTGATCAGCGGCATACGCTACTGCCCTACAGCCCCTGATCAATCGCTCTACCTGAAAAACAGAATTAATAGGTACCACATTATACCATCTTTGAAAGAAAGCCATACCCAACAATACCTTCCAAACTGAGCTATATGAGCTGCATCCTAAATGTTGGACTCTTCTTCCCTGAATTGCTGCATCAGCAAACAAGACTATGAAATAGCAGCCGCATTAATCTCACACTGACCATCTCTAACCCTCAATAAGAGGTTATATGTTAGACATAATCTGATTAGTATACGAACTAACTCCTGCCGACCGGCTCTTACCAACAATCACTCCATAACCATTATCCACTAATGATAACTCCTCCGCTTCCACAAACTCCCATCACCAAGCTGACTGACCATTAAAGTCACAGATACCAACCATACCACTAGATCCTGCTTTAGCTCCCTTGATATCTGCGCATGCGATGTATGGGCCTTCCAGTCGCACATCACCACACATAACTTGCAGGAATACCTGGACCAATAATAATCACCTGTGAAGCCAAACAGGACCGACCTGCTAATGGCTGCAACTCCCTCCATGTAATCGTCCTTCATACGTAATGTCTGACTAATTAAACCCATAAACTATACACCCCTGACATTGGCAATTAGAACAACCATCACAATGCTATCAATTGAATACCTAAAAATTCCAACCGAGTACATGGCCATGGGATTTTTTCCGTTCGCCAGCAGCACCCCCAAAATCCTCCATCCTGACCACATGCCCTCTAAAACTTGTGCACCCCTCATTACCCTGATGCCCCATAAACAACAATCATCTAAGTAGTGTATTACACCAACATCCGGAGATTCCTTCCTCCCACCTACTCTAAAAATAAGGATAGTCCTAAATAATAGTAGGATGCCTTAGATCCCATCGGTAACGCCAAACCGGAAACCAAAGGATTAAAACCCCAACCAATAAGAAGTTATCCGAATACTGCATCACATGACCGAAGTGCCATATCAAAGCCAATGTAGTCACATGATGCATATCTTAATGCCAGCAGCTCAGGAGCGCCTCAGCATTCAGAGAAGACTGCTTGGGGTAAGATAGATGATAAATCACTGAGAGGAGATAGACTCCTTCTGTGGTATCACCCTTAAAGGGGACAACCTCAAATTGAAAAAAGGGGGGTATCAAAATGACCGGCAACTCTGCCCTCATCTATGTGATTAGCAATTTAACTACCTCAGGATCATAAACAGCTGAAATTAACTTATTAACCCCTTCACAGCCGGGTCCCTTTAACTCATGCACATATAAGCCGTACCGGGATCCTTCTTTATTGAGCCGGGCCTACTTCCAATATGAGAGGCTCACTGGAGTCTTGCCCTATTGCAGGAAACTGTATTTCCTGGATGCAAGGAATTTGTACTGATTTCTGACTAAAACAACCATAAATGGATGAGAGCGGCACAATATGAGCCCTCATGGCAGTACCCACAGCTCTCCATTACCTCGATCCCATAAATGTAAACACACATCCAGGTAGTGAGGCGCCCCAAGGATGTCTAACAGCCACCTAACTAGTCACACCGAGGTAGTGAGGCGCCCCAAGGATGTCTAACAACCACCTAACTAGTTACACCGAGGTAGTGAGGCGCCCCAAGGATGTCTATAAACCACCTAACTAGTTACACCGAGGTAGTGAGGCGCCCCAAGGATGTCTAACAACCACCTCACTAGTTACACCGAGGTAGTGAGGGGCCCCAAGGATGTCTAACCACCACCTAACTAGTTACACCGAGGTAGTGAGGCGCCCCAAGGATGTCTAACAACCACCTCACTAGTTACACCGAGGTAGTGAGGGGCCCCAAGGATGTCTAACAACCACCTCACTAGTTACACCGAGGTAGTGAGGCGCCCCAAGGAGGTCTAACAACCACCTAACTAGTTACACTGAGGAAACACCAGCGTCCCGGTAACCATTAATAACCATCTCTGTTCCTCCGGTCATCACAGCCTCATCCTCCAGTTACCCCACAGCCGACAGTCTGCATACAGTGGTTACCTCACAGCTGACTGCCTGCATACAGTGGCCAGTTATCTCACAGCTGACAGATACCAAGCAGTGGTTACCTCACAGCTGACTGCCTGCATACAGTGGTCAGTTATCTCGCACCCCCTTTATTTCAGGGGCATTGTGGAGTGCTGCTGTCAAATAAGGTATTTATTACGCCACTCCATACCCCTTCCCCTCTACGGTGCTGATGCTGCTCCCACTGAACACAGGCGAAGCCATCCCATGATGTCACAGCTGGGGGCATTGCAAGGAGCCCAGTGGTGAAGCCGCTTGAAGCTGAAAAGGAGGCATAGCACAGCAGAGACAGGAGCCAAGCCAATCAGCAGCTGTAGGTGTTCCCTATACCTTCCACAGCACAATCCCTGGTCTACACCCATTTTCGTGGTGGAGACAAGATACACCAGTACCCAAGAATCTAACTACTATAGTACTGCCCACTAAGTACAGGAATATAACTACTATAATACTGTCCCCTATGTACAAGAATATAACTGTTACAGTACTGCCCCGTATGTACAAGAATGCAACTACTATAATACTGTCTCATGTACAAGAATATAAGTACTAGAATACGGACTACTATGTACAAAGATTTTATTACTAGAATACTGCCCCCTATATAAAGTAATATAACTACTAGAATACTGTCTGTTACATACAAGAATATAACTAATATAATACTGCCCCCTATGTACAAGAATATAACTACTAAAATATAACTACGTAGAAGAATATAACTACTATAGAACTGCCCCTTATGTACAAAAATATAACTACTTTACTAATGTCTCCTATGTACAAGAATATTACTACTAGAATACTGTTCCCCCCGTGTACAAGAATATAACTACTAGAATACTGTCCCCTATGTACAAGAATATAACTACTAGAATACTGTCTCCTAAGTACAAGAATATAACTACTAGAATACTGTCTGTTACATACAAGAATATAACTAATATAATACTGCCCGCTATGTACAAGAATATAACTACTACTATACTTTCACCTATTAGCAGGAATATATTTACTAGTATACTGTCTCTTATGCACAAGACTATAACTACTAGGATACTGTCTCCTATGTACAAGAATATAACTACTATAATACTGTCTCCTATGTACAAGTATATAACTACTAGGATACTGTTCTCTATGTACAAGAATATAACTACTAGAATATTGTCCCCTATGTAGAAGAATGCAGCTACTAGAATATGGTCTACTATGTACAAAGATATAATTACTAGAACACTGCCATCTATGTACAGGAATATAACTACTATAATGCTGTCTCCTATGTAAAAGAATATAACTACAAGAATATTGTCTCCTATATACAATAATATAACTACTAGAATACTGTCTCCTATATACAATAATATAACTACTAGAATACTGTCTCCTATATACAAAGAGTATAATTGCTATAGTAACAGGAAAATAACTGCTTGGATGATAATAATCATCGACTTGGCCTAAGAAGTTAAACGTACGGTATGCATTTTTTTTTTTTTTGCCGCAGATAACTAACTATATCGCTATATATGCATCTATATATAGATAGATAATATATATATGTATATACACATATACACAGTCATTTAGCTGACATGTGGCTAAGCCGTATTGGACCGCAGTGCGAGATATGGGCAGCTGGTCCTTGAAGCTCCACCACAGATCGAGGGCGAGGCTGATCCAGGGCAGCAACAGTAAGTACTGGATGATAAGAGGCAGCGGATGCCAACAGAAGGCCAGGATATTGAATTTGGGAACTCCTCTCAGAGATGTTTCTCCATGTCGGTGGTTAACGCCCCACCTCTTCCCGATATTACAGTAATTTATTTACTAAATCACACAGTCATTAACTATCAATTGAAAACCCCAAACAACTGCGCAGCGGTTACGTTTTTTTAACCAGAATGTGTAAACCCAGCTTGAAACCTCATATATTTAATGGACATAATACGGACAACCTACAACACCATTGATTTGCATTGGTGTATTCATGTGTGCGGTGTTTTTCAGCATGTCTTATTTTATTCCATATTTACACACCAAAATTGCACATTCAAATCTATAGATGCATAAAAAAAACTATCCTACGGCTGTCAAATGCATATTCACTGCATTTATGCCAGAAGACCGTGTGAAGAAGAGCGGACATCAGTTGGGCCTTTTTTTTGCACAAGTGAAAAAAAGCACAAATTACACACAGACCAAAATAGCATGCGCCCGTATGAATGAGCCCTAAAGCTGAGATCTCACTGTGGGGAGTTTTTAACTTATGAGATGCAAGGAAAAAAACACTGAAAACCCAGAAATAAAACATACTGTTTTATAACATACATGCATTGTACAAGCTTAACCAGTGATAATCAGTCCTTGCACTATCATCATTTACATTCATATATATATATATATATATATATATATATATGTAATGGAGCGACATGGGCCCTTTAATTTAGCTCTTGTGAGACAAGACATAACAGTTATCCTCTGTGTAGTGCAGTGAAGTGGGCGGAGCTTGAAGTGGGCGGAGCTTCCAGAAGAAAAAGTGGCAGTTGGTCAGTCAGACGCCATCTTGAAGCCAGATGAGAACTGTTGCTGCTGCTGACAAGAAGCTAACCCTACTGGATTGGATTTTGCCAGGAACAGCTGGAGAAGCCAGAAGAGGAGAAATGGTGACAGTGGCAGATGAAGAAGAAAGAAGAGGCAACAGAAAGTCATAGTCCAAGGAGATCTATCCTGTAGCAAAGACCAGGCAGACAAAGAGCGCAGCGGAGACCCAACTAGGGGCCCAATACGTTGGATTGGAGGACAGAAGGAACAGACATTAAGGACTGGATTATTACCTGATAGGACCAGTGATCTGCAGCTGTCCGCGGGGAAGCCAGTGCCGGCCGCAGCGTCAGCCTCAAGGAGCGCCAGCGAGGGGGTCACCTGGAGCCGTAAGCAACCAAGTCACACAAAGATTAGCAGTCATTTAATTCACAGTTTAATGTTATAGATTTTGTCTTGCATTTTGGGTGGACTTGCCGCAGATTTCACACTTTGGATTCAAAAAGGTGAAATCTGCAGCACATAGTTAACCTGCTGCGGATATAAAGTCCACAGCGTATCCCTCGGGGAGATCGTCTGCACTCTGCGGGGGAGATTTGCTAAACTCTCATCCCCATGGCTTATATTGTAAATGCTGCTGATTCACCTTGCGCAAAGTCCACACCGAAAATCATTCTTGTCCCATGTGATATACCCTAATGCTCCAGGAGGATTTGGACGATTAGGCCTCCTTCCCACGGACAGATTTCCGCCACATAATATGCGGCAAAAATCCACCGCGTTGCCCGCAGCTATTAGGTTCTATTGAACCTAATAGCTCAATGCTCATGGTGCGGAATTCCGCACCGTGAAATCTCCCGTCCTCACCCGCGGCATGCTCTATTTGCCGCGGGTGTACACGCGGCCGGCTTCCATTGCAGTCAATGGAAGCCTTCCGCTCACACTATCTTCCGCTGTAGCACAGAGGAAGATAGCGTGAAATCGCCTCTCCGCCCATCGCCGCCGCGCGTCATATGACATGGCCGGCCGCGTCATGCGACGCTGTGGGCGTGTCTTGTGACGTGGCCGGCGTGTCACATGACGATGCGTGCTCGTCACGCCGAAGCGTCATGCGGGACCCAGAACACCAGATTCGCTGATAAGTATGGGGTCTCTGGGGGGCGCCATGACGGGCTTCGCCGTGGAATATTCCGCGGCGAAGCCCTTCACGGCCGTGTGCAGGCGGCCTAATTCTACATGTAGTATATTGGTGTGACTATTATATACAGAACAATAATATATGTATACACACACACTGAATAGCCATTGAGACTTGAAATAAAGTTAAAAGGGTTTTCCAATTCGGTGACATTTTTTGAAAATCGATCGATCAGTGGGGGTCCTACTGCTGGGAACCCCCTCCCATTGATCATCAGAATAATGGCTTTAAAGACGTTCAAATGGCCACCTTTAGCAGTCCTACTGCAATAAATGGAGCAGCAGTGTGTATGTACAGCCAACGCTCAATTAATTCTGCCAACTTCAGCACTACCATTGTGGTGATTGGTGGGGATGCCGGCAGTCGGACCCTCACCGATCTATCAGGTATCACCTATCCAGAGAACAGAAAGAGGAAACATGAAAAACGTCACCGAACCAGAAAACCCTTTAATATAGAAATATGACATTGCTGTATTTTCCTCAAATGGGCCGATACACAAGTAACGATTTCCTACTGAGTTATTTGGCCTATATGGTATTCATTGAGGACCCTTATCTATTTCATGTTTATCTAAGGAAACGGTTCTATAAGGAGCAGTCAGTCCACAATAGACTAATATGTAGGTGTAAGTAGTGATCGTTATTCCTCAATGACTGAAGCGCTTGTAGTGATGACATACGGGTCATTGGGGCTTTATTATAGATATTGGTAGAAATTACATCTCTGGAAATTACACAACTAAAATGCTGGTTATTTCATTAACCCCTTCATAATAAAGGTTGTACATGTTTGGGAGCCAAGCCCGCTCCAAGCACGGAGGGTGCCCAATGTGTTACATAGCAGACATCCACCTTCAGGGATCAGATGCCAGCTGCTTAACTTATTTCACACTCAATGATGAACGTGGCATCTAAGCCGTTAGAGGGAATTCCTCCATCCCTCCCCAGCAACACAACTGTAGGGTGGCTATGGGTTACTATGGTAACCCAAGGCCTAGTTAATGCTACTGGGACTAGTGTATATTAAGGCCTTTTAAGTCTCAACAGTGAAAAGGTGTAATATATATAAGTATTGCAGTGTTTTCTGTCAGCAATCGCATGTTCCAGTCCCCTAATGGGACTAAAAAGTGTTTAATAACATTTTTAAAATAAAATATATTGAAAAGTTAAAAACCTCTCACATATATCTAGACAATAAATAAATATAATTGCTGTGACACAGTAGAAAGGATCACAGCACTACAGACATTACGTCATGTAAGTGTTGCAGGTTGTTCATATATTGTACATACCTACACAGTATTTGAATGGAAGAAGTCCGAAGTAGAAAACAGCCACAAATAAGGTAAGCTGCCAAAATGAACATTTCTTTCCTGTCTAAAGTTTATGGCGCTGTATGTATAAGAAGCGCTTTATGTACTTGTCCATTCCATATGGTATGCAGAATAATGTGCCCGGTTACAACAAACCTGTCAAGTCACCCAAATTCAGGGCTGCCAACCGTCCATAAATTCATGAACAGTTGACAAAAACTGGGTGCTATTTTTCTATCCCAAAAAAAAGCAACGTTCATTAATTTTCAGCTTTCATTTCTGAATTTGCACAGTGCGCATGTGCCAACATGGTTCCACTACTGCAGCCGACAGGAGAGGAAAGAGGATGTGACAAGAGAGGGGGGGATCTCATTCACCCAATCCCCACTCTCTTTAACCCCTTAAGGACATGACGTATTTTTTAACCCCTTAAGGACATGACGTATTTTGGGCATATGGATGCCCACTTGTCAAAACTCATATTTTTTTTAATTTCTCTGATGACTTGAGGGCTTCTTTTACTTGCAAGGCGAAATGTAGTTTTTATTAGTACCATGTTTAGTGAAAAAATACCATATTTTGTAAATCTTAACTTTTTGGAGAGCAAAGAGAGAAAACACGTCAATTCTGCCATTGTTTCTTTTACAGCATTAATCATGCGGCATAATACATTTTTTATGAGAGTCAGTTCAATTATGACGATAACAAATTCTTATTTTTTTAGCTTTTCCACTTTTCCGCAATATTTCATTTCTACATCGCTGCAAAGTCCCATAACGTTTTTTCTGTCATGTTTGGAGCTCTGTGAGGGCTTGCTGTTAGCGTGACAAGATGTAGTTAATATTGGTTACCATTTTGGGGTACTGCTTTTTTAATCACTTCTATTGCGTTTTTGGGAGGCAAAAAGAAAATACCGTATATACCGGCGTATAAGACGACTTTTGAACCCCGAAAAATCTGCTCTGAAGTCGGGGGTCGTCTTATGCGCCGGTAATACAAAAAAAAAAAGGGTAAAAAAAAAAATCATTACTCACCTCCCCCGGCGTTCTGTCGCGCTCCGGCAGGATGTCGCTCGCTCCTCGTCCCCGGCGCAGCATTGCTTTCTGAATGCGGGGCTTGAAATCCCCGCTTCCAGAAAGCTAATACACACGCCGTCAGCCAGTTACAGCCATTCAATGACAGCATTGAATGGCTGTGATTGGCTAAAACACACGTGGCTTGAGCCAATCACACTATTCAATGACATCATTGAATGGCTGTGATTGGCTGAAGGCGCACGTGTGTTAGCAATCACACCCATTCAATGATGTCATTGAATAATTTTTTAACTTTTTTTTTTTTTGTCCCTTTAGGGGACTTCCACAGGGACCCATCAGGACCCCCTGATCACATTCCGGGGGTCTGATGGTGACAGCCCTTTACATGCTGTAGTGACAGCCCTTTACATGCTGCAGTCACATAGACTGCAGCATGTAAAGGGTTAACACAGCAGAGATCGGAGGTTTTCTCTGATCTCTGCTTTAAGAGCTGGTACCTAGCTGTCCTCTGATAGCCAAGCACCAAGCTCTCCCTGTCACAGAGACCATCGGCTTGCTTCTGACAAGCCGATGGTCTCTATGGCAACCTGTAAACAAAGCAGGACATTGCCGATATGCCGGCAATATCTTCTGCTGGTTTTTCAAAGCCCTTGCTTTCTTCTTTGTGGGTCTGTGCAGGCAGAGCACAGTGTCACAGCTTGTGGCATTGTGCTCTGCAGCTTCCATAGTGATACATAGCCCGGAAGATTTCCGGGCTGTCACTATGAGCAGTGGAGCTCGTCCCGGAAAATTTCCGGGCGTGCCACTCAAGGGGTTAAACGTTTCATTTTTTTCCCCCTTCATTTTCCTGTAGGGGATTTGAATCATAATGCGAATAATCGCTATTAAAAGGCATTGTAGGACTTCCGTAACGCAATGCCTTATTGATTGTAATAGCGATCATAGGCAATGGCAAGACGGGACACCAGTATCTGGCATGCTGTTGCCATAGCAACTCATCACCCGGCTGCAATTACATTGCGGGGGGCCAATAATGTCACGAATAGAGCGCCCGCCCTCTGTAAACCCTATTCATACCGTGATCTAAATAGATAGTGGCTTATAGGGGGTTAAAAGCAAAGATTAATGTTAATTGTTCTCAGGTGTTGCAACGCATGATATAAGTTTATGTCCTGGTGCATTAAGTAGCATGCTGCCATGACGTAAACTTACTTCATACAATGTTGATGTTAACCAACAGGAATCAGAGAAGCATGCCATTACCTCACTATCTGAAGAAAATGGTACACTCACCTGCTCTATACAGAACAAGCCGTTCATTTGTTTCAAAAAACAACTAAAATACCCACTTATCTTTCCATAAAGAGAGGCCCTACGTGGGACAGACCGGCCGAGAGGCCCTACGTGGGACAGACCGGCCGAGAGGCCCTACGTGGGACAGACCGGCCGAGAGGCCCTACGTGGGACAGACCGGCCGAGAGGCCCTACGTGGGACAGACCGGCCGAGAGGCCCTACGTGGGACAGACCGGCCGAGAGGCCCTACGTGGGACAGACCGGCCGAGAGGCCCTACGTGGGACAGACCGGCCGAGAGGCCCTACGTGGGACAGACCGGCCGAGAGGCCCTACGTGGGACAGACCGGCCGAGAGGCCCTACGTGGGACAGACCGGCCGAGAGGCCCTACGTGGGACAGACCGGCCGAGAGGCCCTACGTGGGACAGACCGGCCGAGAGGCCCTACGTGGGACAGACCGGCCGAGAGGCCCTACGTGGGACAGACCGGCCGAGAGGCCCTACGTGGGACAGACCGGCCGAGAGGCCCTACGTGGGACAGACCGGCCGAGAGGCCCTACGTGGGACAGACCGGCCGAGAGGCCCTACGTGGGACAGACCGGCCGAGAGGCCCTACGTGGGACAGACCGGCCGAGAGGCCCTACGTGGGACAGACCGGCCGAGAGGCCCTACGTGGGACAGACCGGCCGAGAGGCCCTACGTGGGACAGACCGGCCGAGAGGCCCTACGTGGGACAGACCGGCCGAGAGGCCCTACGTGGGACAGACCGGCCGAGAGGCCCTACGTGGGACAGACCGGCCGAGAGGCCCTACGTGGGACAGACCGGCCGAGAGGCCCTACGTGGGACAGACCGGCCGAGAGGCCCTACGTGGGACAGACCGGCCGAGAGGCCCTACGTGGGACAGACCGGCCGAGAGGCCCTACGTGGGACAGACCGGCCGAGAGGCCCTACGTGGGACAGACCGGCCGAGAGGCCCTACGTGGGACAGACCGGCCGAGAGGCCCTACGTGGGACAGACCGGCCGAGAGGCCCTACGTGGGACAGACCGGCCGAGAGGCCCTACGTGGGACAGACCGGCCGAGAGGCCCTACGTGGGACAGACCGGCCGAGAGGCCCTACGTGGGACAGACCGGCCGAGAGGCCCTACGTGGGACAGACCGGCCGAGAGGCCCTACGTGGGACAGACCGGCCGAGAGGCCCTACGTGGGACAGACCGGCCGAGAGGCCCTACGTGGGACAGACCGGCCGAGAGGCCCTACGTGGGACAGACCGGCCGAGAGGCCCTACGTGGGACAGACCGGCCGAGAGGCCCTACGTGGGACAGACCGGCCGAGAGGCCCTACGTGGGACAGACCGGCCGAGAGGCCCTACGTGGGACAGACCGGCCGAGAGGCCCTACGTGGGACAGACCGGCCGAGAGGCCCTACGTGGGACAGACCGGCCGAGAGGCCCTACGTGGGACAGACCGGCCGAGAGGCCCTACGTGGGACAGACCGGCCGAGAGGCCCTACGTGGGACAGACCGGCCGAGAGGCCCTACGTGGGACAGACCGGCCGAGAGGCCCTACGTGGGACAGACCGGCCGAGAGGCCCTACGTGGGACAGACCGGCCGAGAGGCCCTACGTGGGACAGACCGGCCGAGAGGCCCTACGTGGGACAGACCGGCCGAGAGGCCCTACGTGGGACAGACCGGCCGAGAGGCCCTACGTGGGACAGACCGGCCGAGAGGCCCTACGTGGGACAGACCGGCCGAGAGGCCCTACGTGGGACAGACCGGCCGAGAGGCCCTACGTGGGACAGACCGGCCGAGAGGCCCTACGTGGGACAGACCGGCCGAGAGGCCCTACGTGGGACAGACCGGCCGAGAGGCCCTACGTGGGACAGACCGGCCGAGAGGCCCTACGTGGGACAGACCGGCCGAGAGGCCCTACGTGGGACAGACCGGCCGAGAGGCCCTACGTGGGACAGACCGGCCGAGAGGCCCTACGTGGGACAGACCGGCCGAGAGGCCCTACGTGGGACAGACCGGCCGAGAGGCCCTACGTGGGACAGACCGGCCGAGAGGCCCTACGTGGGACAGACCGGCCGAGAGGCCCTACGTGGGACAGACCGGCCGAGAGGCCCTACGTGGGACAGACCGGCCGAGAGGCCCTACGTGGGACAGACCGGCCGAGAGGCCCTACGTGGGACAGACCGGCCGAGAGGCCCTACGTGGGACAGACCGGCCGAGAGGCCCTACGTGGGACAGACCGGCCGAGAGGCCCTACGTGGGACAGACCGGCCGAGAGGCCCTACGTGGGACAGACCGGCCGAGAGGCCCTACGTGGGACAGACCGGCCGAGAGGCCCTACGTGGGACAGACCGGCCGAGAGGCCCTACGTGGGACAGACCGGCCGAGAGGCCCTACGTGGGACAGACCGGCCGAGAGGCCCTACGTGGGACAGACCGGCCGAGAGGCCCTACGTGGGACAGACCGGCCGAGAGGCCCTACGTGGGACAGACCGGCCGAGAGGCCCTACGTGGGACAGACCGGCCGAGAGGCCCTACGTGGGACAGACCGGCCGAGAGGCCCTACGTGGGACAGACCGGCCGAGAGGCCCTACGTGGGACAGACCGGCCGAGAGGCCCTACGTGGGACAGACCGGCCGAGAGGCCCTACGTGGGACAGACCGGCCGAGAGGCCCTACGTGGGACAGACCGGCCGAGAGGCCCTACGTGGGACAGACCGGCCGAGAGGCCCTACGTGGGACAGACCGGCCGAGAGGCCCTACGTGGGACAGACCGGCCGAGAGGCCCTACGTGGGACAGACCGGCCGAGAGGCCCTACGTGGGACAGACCGGCCGAGAGGCCCTACGTGGGACAGACCGGCCGAGAGGCCCTACGTGGGACAGACCGGCCGAGAGGCCCTACGTGGGACAGACCGGCCGAGAGGCCCTACGTGGGACAGACCGGCCGAGAGGCCCTACGTGGGACAGACCGGCCGAGAGGCCCTACGTGGGACAGACCGGCCGAGAGGCCCTACGTGGGACAGACCGGCCGAGAGGCCCTACGTGGGACAGACCGGCCGAGAGGCCCTACGTGGGACAGACCGGCCGAGAGGCCCTACGTGGGACAGACCGGCCGAGAGGCCCTACGTGGGACAGACCGGCCGAGAGGCCCTACGTGGGACAGACCGGCCGAGAGGCCCTACGTGGGACAGACCGGCCGAGAGGCCCTACGTGGGACAGACCGGCCGAGAGGCCCTACGTGGGACAGACCGGCCGAGAGGCCCTACGTGGGACAGACCGGCCGAGAGGCCCTACGTGGGACAGACCGGCCGAGAGGCCCTACGTGGGACAGACCGGCCGAGAGGCCCTACGTGGGACAGACCGGCCGAGAGGCCCTACGTGGGACAGACCGGCCGAGAGGCCCTACGTGGGACAGACCGGCCGAGAGGCCCTACGTGGGACAGACCGGCCGAGAGGCCCTACGTGGGACAGACCGGCCGAGAGGCCCTACGTGGGACAGACCGGCCGAGAGGCCCTACGTGGGACAGACCGGCCGAGAGGCCCTACGTGGGACAGACCGGCCGAGAGGCCCTACGTGGGACAGACCGGCCGAGAGGCCCTACGTGGGACAGACCGGCCGAGAGGCCCTACGTGGGACAGACCGGCCGAGAGGCCCTACGTGGGACAGACCGGCCGAGAGGCCCTACGTGGGACAGACCGGCCGAGAGGCCCTACGTGGGACAGACCGGCCGAGAGGCCCTACGTGGGACAGACCGGCCGAGAGGCCCTACGTGGGACAGACCGGCCGAGAGGCCCTACGTGGGACAGACCGGCCGAGAGGCCCTACGTGGGACAGACCGGCCGAGAGGCCCTACGTGGGACAGACCGGCCGAGAGGCCCTACGTGGGACAGACCGGCCGAGAGGCCCTACGTGGGACAGACCGGCCGAGAGGCCCTACGTGGGACAGACCGGCCGAGAGGCCCTACGTGGGACAGACCGGCCGAGAGGCCCTACGTGGGACCCCATATATTTAAAAAATTATGTACTATACTCACTTTTCTCTTTTTCTTTTTAGAGGCCGCCCCCAGCGCCATCCAACACAGAGGCCGCCCCCAGCTGCACCCAACACAGAGGCCGCCACCAGCTGCACCCAAGACAGAGGCCGCCACCAGCTGCACCCAAGACAGAGGCCGCCACCAGCTGCACCCAAGACAGAAGCCGCCACCAGCTGCACCCAAGACAGAAGCCGCCACCAGCTGCACCCAAGACAGAAGCCGCCACCAGCTGCACCCAAGACAGAAGCCGCCACCAGCTGCACCCAAGACAGAAGCCGCCACCAGCTGCACCCAAGACAGAAGCCGCCACCAGCTGCACCCAAGACAGAAGCCGCCACCAGCTGCACCCAAGACAGAAGCCGCCACCAGCTGCACCCAAGACAGAAGCCGCCACCAGCTGCACCCAAGACAGAAGCCGCCACCAGCTGCACCCAAGACAGAAGCCGCCACCAGCTGCACCCAAGACAGAAGCCGCCACCAGCTGCACCCAAGACAGAAGCCGCCACCAGCTGCACCCAAGACAGAAGCCGCCACCAGCTGCACCCAAGACAGAAGCCGCCACCAGCTGCACCCAAGACAGAAGCCGCCACCAGCTGCACCCAAGACAGAAGCCGCCACCAGCTGCACCCAAGACAGAAGCCGCCACCAGCTCCATAGTTTAAGACAGCGGTCCCCAACTCCAGTCCTCAGGGACCACCAACAGGTCATGTTTTCAGGATATCCTATGGCAAGAACAGCTGTGGCAATGTCTGAGGCTCCGGCAATAATTACATCACCTGTGCAACACTGAGGAAATCCTGAAAACATGACCTGTTGGCGGTCCCTGAGGACTGGAGTTGGGGAACACTGGTTTAAAAGACTTTGTTCCTGCAAAAGCTTGCATACAGAGACAGTGTTGTTTAATAGTAAAGCAAGCATAGTCAAAGTAGTTGAAACTGTTCCAAGTTTGTGACTGTACCACTAATTCAGCTGTCAAATAAAGACCTTTATTTTACTGCAATGTGTGTTGTTGTTAAATCTACCTACACACGCTTTCAGTAGTAGTCTGTGACCTGGTTCTTAATTTGAACTAGGGGCCCTCTAGACTCTGAATTGAGGACATATCCTCTGGCAGGCCTCAATGCAAGATTCTGCAAGGCTACCCATTGTATAGATTAGCACAGCGCTCTTTCTGTAGCTCTTATTGAAGAAAAAAGAGGCTACTGATACAGCATAAGGGCTTATTCAGATGTGCGTAAATCAGCCAGGTTTTCATGCCCAGCAGTACACTGAGCTCCCGCTCCCTCGCCACTCTTTGCAATGGGAGGGATGGGGTGGAGCTAAATTCCACCCTGCCCCTTCTATTGCAAATAGTGGCGAGGGGCGTAGAGGGGGCAAGAGCTCAGTGCACTGCTTCTGGCCTGGCCCACTTCCTCCCCCTGCAGAGAGGAACAGCGTATATCAGCCGGGCGTGAAAACCCCACCGATATACGCACGTCTGAATAAGCCCCAACACTGTGCACTGTGCTGCTTCCTTAACTCCCAGACTTTTGATAACAGTGTAGTGTTGGTCTGTGCCGTTTCCTTAGCCGCCATTTACTTCAATGAGATTAACAAAAACAGCCCTGTATTAAGCACTCAGTTCTCCTCTTTGACTGGTAAAATGCCGATCCAATACTCCCCTCTGCATAGGGTTTGTGTTGACAGTCTGCATTCAACCCGTTTACAGAAAATCAGACTACGGCAGCCAATCAGAGACCTCAGTGCTCGAATGCTGAGATCCGATTGGCTCCATCTGCCTGTGACATTCCATACACAGGCCGACTGCAGCCTGTCCACACTGCATTAGAGAGAAGACTGACGGATGTGACACTGCAGCTGCACAAACCTGGGAGAAGGGGCTATACATTATTTCTATGTAATATATATTTTTTTGCATTGTGAGCAGGAATATAAATGGAACCTGTCACGTCCCCACCGCACCATAGACAAAGTTAGTGCACCATTAGGGGATGTGACCGAGTCAGACGATGTATTATATATACTCACCGATCCCCATGATCCAGTGAAGAGTCTCATACATGTGCTCTCCAACAGACGTGTATGGGAGTGTGCATGCACAGGACTCGGAAAAGAATCGGAATTTCGTGCCATGCGTTGTCTTCAGAGGGGGCATCGTGAGAGTTTCTAAAAAATACTATATCTGGCTCCCTGTCACGTGTCTCAACAGCACCATAACTTTGTTTATGGCGCTGTGGGGACTAGACAGGTTTTCTGTAAAAAAAAAAACAAAAAAAACTAAGTGACAAGCTATGCTGTTATTGCGCAATAGAAGAATAAAGAAAAATCTTCTACATAGTTGGCATCACTGTAATTGTACTGAGAATAAAGGTAACACATTATTGCCACTCGTTACTGTAGAATTTAAAATGCAAAATAAAAAGCAACACTTCTGGTTGTCTGAAAAAAGTGACAAAGTTGGCCTGGTAAGTAGTAGGAGATAAGTGCTTTGGTAATTGCCTCCGTTCAAACCGTCTATCCCATTTTTGGAGCAGAGCGACCAAAGTAAGGTCTCTTACACACTGGCGATAGGTTTTCTAGTGAGTGGAAATGCATGATTATGAAACCAATGTTTTTCAATGGTTTCTTTCTCATTTGCTGTATTTACTCAAGCCTCCGTGCGATACAAAAAAACTTGCAATATCACCCATTGTTTTTTATGGGGCCGGGGCCCCATTAAAATCAATAGGAGAAGATCGCACAACAGTCTTGGAATCCCCCATAGCGAGGGGAGAGAGCGGGCGGAGCTACACGGGATCTCTGACATATCTTGAAGAGATATGGGGCGCTGCTAAAGGGCTTTCTCAGGGTTTAGCTGAGAGAAGGGTGAGGCTAGAGGGATTCTCATAGTGATTCTTGTCTAGCAAAGAGAGAAGGCAGGGCTAGCGGGAGGATCCCGCTAACCCTACCCCCTCTCTTGGCCACAGATTGAATTACTATATCACTAGAAAAGTAAAGTTATGGGGGAAGAATTTACTAATACTGGAATTTGTTACAAACCTTGGCACAAAATGCCCCAAATTTATTAAGGGCTCAGGCCCATGGGCTATGTGTAAAACACGAGTTTAACTACAGAGGCCCCTCCCTCATATAAGTAGACCAAAGTATTATAAACACCGCATGTAAGTAGGGGGTCACTGTTATAGATTTTGCATCGGGGCCCAAGAGCTTCTAGTTACGCCTCTGCTTGTGACCAGAGAGCTGGCACAGACCGCGTATGGCACTGCACATGCCCGCGTATCATTTTTTATCTTGACTTTAGTAAAGCATTTGACAAAGTATCTCATACTATACTTATTGAAAAAAATGACCAAATATGGGATTAACAAGGCAACTGTTAGGTGGATTCACAACTGGCTGAGTGATTGTACTCAAAGAGTGGTCATAAATGGCTGCACATCCAAGTAGAAGAATGTATCAAGTGGGGTACCACAAGGCTCTGTCCTAGGCCCAGTGTTGTTCAACATTTTTATAAATGATCTGGAGGAGGGAATTGATGCGAAACTGATCAAATTTTCTGATGACACAAAGCTAGGAGGGATAGCTAACACTAGGGAAGAGAGGGAGTATTCAAAAAGATCTAGAAAAGCTTGAACAGTGGGTGGCGACTAACGGAATGGTATTTAACAAGGAGAAATGCAAAGTCCTACATCTAGGCAATAAAAATGAAAAAAGCACATACAGAATGGGAGGAATTGGGCTAAGCAGCACATGTGAAAGAGACTTGTGTATACGAATAGATCATAGACTGAACATGAGTCAACAATATGATGCAGCAGTCAAAAAGGCAAACAATTCTGGGATGTATTAAGAGAAGCATAGAATCTAGATCATGTGAGGTAATTATCCCCCTCTACTCTTCCTTGGTCAGACCTCATCTGGAATACTGTGTCCAGTTCTGGGCACCCCACTTTAAAAAAGACATAGACAAACTGGAGCAAGTCCAAAGAAGAGTTACCAGGATGGTGGAATACTGTGTCCAGTTCTGGGCACCCCACTTTAAAAAAGACAGACAAACTGGAGCAAGTCCAAAGAAGAGTTACCAGGATGGTGAGCGGTCTGCAAATCATGTCCTATAAAGAACAGTTAAAGGATCTGGGAATGTTTAACTTGCAAAAAAGAAGGCTGAGAGGAGACCTAATAGCCTTCTACAACTATCTGAAGGGTTGCCACAGTGCAGAGGTATCAGCCCTATTCTCATTTGCACAAGGAAAGACCAGAAGCAATGGGATAAAACTGAAAGGGAGGACACACAAATTAGATATTAGAAAAAAACTTTCTGACAGTGAGGGGAATCAATGAGTGGAAGAGGTTACCACGGGAGGTGGCGAGTTTCCCTTCAATGGAAGTGTTCAAACAAAGGCTGGACAAATATCTGTCTGGGATGATTTAGTGAATCCTGCACTGAGCAGGGAGTTGGACCCAATGACCTGGGAGGTCCCTTCCAACTCTATGAGTCTATGAGTATCACACAGACATGCAGGGATGCATATGAAAATGCTACACATACACAATGTATTGCATAGCAGGGTCATACAAGCAGGACAGACCCATCAGCAGTCTATGCACTGGTCTTACCACTCTTGTCTGCTCCAGTCTTAAAGCCATCACTCACTAGTACTCCTCTGTGCTAGCAGGGCCATACTAGCAGCACAACCCCATCAGACATCTCTGCAGTGGTCTTACCCCTCTTGTCTGCTCCAGTCTTACAGCCATAACTCAGTAGTACTCCTCCATGCTAGCAGGGTCATACTAGCAGCACAGCCCCATCAGCAGTCTATGCCCCGTTCTTACCCCTCTTGTCTGCTTCAGTCTTACAGGCATCACTCAGTAGTACTCCTCCGTGCTAGCAGGGCCATACTAGCAGCACAGCCACATCAGCAGTCTATGCCCTGGTCTTACCCCTTTTGTCTGCTCCAGTCTTACAGCAATCACTCACTAGTACTCCTATAGAAAGAGCCAGCTCTTCTCACCTGGTCAGTCAGAGCAGCAGGTGTAATTCTTGGGATGGAATGAGGGTGGGGGATCCTCCCAACTCTTCCCCAAGCGGCTTCAGGACCCTCTCCATGCTGGACTGGGACAGAACACCGTTTTCTTCTATGTTTAAACACTATGGGGCTGATTTATTAAGACCAGTAACAGTAACCATGAATGTAACTTTGTGTCCTGTGGCATTAAGGGGTTAAGAGGTTTATGCCACTTAATAGATGTGTCTTGGATGGCTCATGTGCCAGAAGAAGAAATCTTTACCAGCTATGAGGAAGTTCCCTGGTGTAAATTCTACTAAATATAGTAGGTGCCCCCACCTACCTCTCTCAAAGTGTGGAGTGTGGTTCAAAAATCCCAAAAGTTACAAGTCTTAGTGCTGGCTATATTTGTGCACAAAATTAGCTACTTATTTTTTCCCAACATTTGTCCAAGTTGCCACCCCGCCATAACATCATTTTTTCTCATAATTAAAATTGCCAGTAAAAAATTATTCCCCACACCGGCCTCCAGATGTAATTACTGTCCAGGCCGGTCATTTACCAGCAGGGTGGCAACCCTAGTAATGAATGGGGCATACTGGGAGATGAGGGGACAGTAATGAATGTGACACATGGGGAGATGAGGGGACAGTAATGAATGTGACACATGGGGAGATGAGGGGACAGTAATGAATGTGACACATGGGGAGATGAGGGGACAGTAATTAATGTGACTCATGGGGAGATGGGGGGACAACAAGGATATGTTCACAAGGTGGATTCCACCTGGAATTCCATTCTGCTGCAGTTTTTGCCGTGAATCCACACGTGGATGTAGCCATCAGTGGGCTAAATTTGCGAGCAAATTTTTGTGACGTGCATTCAAGAATAGAAGTCGTATGTTACTTCTTCATGCGGACCCATGCAAAAACGTGTCAGACATTCAGTACGCGGATTTTACCCATTGACAGAGCTAAATCCGCATATTGATCAAGAGCAAAAGCCTAATAAATGTGTCACACATGGAGATGAGAGGGCAGTAATGAATGTGACATAAATAGTATAAGATAGAGAGTGCCCCCATTGTGCCAGACAGACTACCATCATAAATAGTGCCAGACAGAGAATGCCTCCATATATAGTATCAGATGGAATGCCTTATAGTGACCCATAGAGAGCGACCCAATAAATAGTGCGAGATAGCGAATGTCACCCTAGTGCTACACAGAGTGCCCTCATAAATAGTATCAGATGGAGAGTGTCCCCACAAATAGTGCTAGACAGAGCGCCCCCATAAGCAGTGTCAGAATTCCTCTATAATGTAGGCAGTCAGCATTCCCCACGAACAGTGTCCGCCAAATAACGTCCCCGCAAAGAGCAGCCCCATAACCAGTGCCTGACAGTGACCCTGCAAAAACTATTAGCCAGTAAACAGTTCTAGCCCAACAACAGGCCCGTTCACAATATCAGGGCACTGCACAGTGCCAGCCACAGAGTGCCCACATTAACAGTGCCATGTAAGAGAACTGGAGGCAGGTTCACACGGATGGATATCTCATCATTGTCTGATTAGTGAGGGGTCCGCTGTTGGGACCCCTACCATTCCCACACCTTGCTGTAAAGGAAATGCAGCTGTATTCACCAGCATTATGGCAAGGAAAAAGCTAAAGAGGCAGTTGGGCCGTTACCCGGGGGGTGCAGACATCCATGGATATCACATAGCATCAGATATCACATAATATGCCATCAATGACATTATGTGTTGGGTAGGATTATCCCTTCAAATGCAGTTTAATAAGCAGACACTAGAGGGAGGCAATGAGCCAACATAGTTAATACACTACATAGCTGTGCCATCTATAGACATCAATATCCTCCTCATCTAGGTTCTTACGTTTTGGCACATGTGGACGATAGTGATTATCATCCATATGTAAAGAGACCTTCCTCAAAGGGTTTTCTTAATGGCCAATTTTTGGTTTTACACTTTTGTGTTTTTCTCCCCATTAAAAAAAAACCATAACTTATTTATTTGTCCGGCAACATAACCATCTGAGGGCTTGTTTTTTGCGGACAAGTTGTAGGTTTCAATGGCATCATTTAATGTACCCCATAAAGTACTGAAAAGCTTTTAAAAATTTCTAAGTGGGCTGAAATGCAAAAAAAACCCCGCCATTTTTTGGAAGGGAAGGGGTTACAGTAAACAACCTGCAGCTAAAATGGAATGTTGGCTTTATTTTGTTAGAATGATTACAACAATATCACATGTATCTAGTTTATTTTTAAAATGAATATATAAAATATATTTTTTCTGTCACCATCTTCTGACACCATCCCTTTTTCATTTTTCTATCAAGTTGGTTGTTTAAAGGCTTTCTTTTTTGGGGGGGCGAAGGGGGACTCTAGTTTCTATTGACACCATTTTGGGGTATGTACGGATTTTTAATCGCTTTCTATAACATTTTTTTCTTGGAAATAAAAGTGCACTTTTTGTACGATGTATCCTTTTTCTAATGGTGTTAGCCGTGCGGCAAAAATAATACACTCTTTGTCAAAAAAAAATCAAGCAGCTAGAATTAGTTGTCGTTTTACTACAAAACCCGCCATGCAGTTATATCTCCGGCAGATATGCAAATAATTATAGTGGTGGCATGATTAGATGAACAGTCCTGCCAGCTGTGGCCTCTTTCACACGGGCTACAAAATTGCCACTACAAAACGCATGTATGTGAAGTCCATGGTTACCAATGGGTTCTTTCAGGCTACAAAGCATCTCATGTGAAAGAACCCAATGGACACCATGGGCTTCACATACATGCATTTTGTAGCCCATGTGAAGGAGGCCTTAAAGGGGTGGTCTCGCGAAACCAAGTGGGGTTATACACTTCCGTATGGCCATATTAATGCACTTTGTAATGTACATTGTGCATTAAATATGAGCCATACAGAAGTTATTCCACTTACCTGCTCCGTTGCTAGCGTCCTCGTCTCCATGGTTCCGTCTAAATTCGCTGGCAGCTTGCTTTTTTAGACGCGCTTGCGCAGTCCGGTCTTCTCCATTCAGCACGAGCCGCTTCAGTGTGCTCCCCGCTACAGCTCTTCTGCGCATGCGCAGACGAGCTGTCACTGCTCGGGAGCGCGCTGCAGCGGCCATTCTGTACCTTCCTCTGTTAGAGGAAGGTGCAGAAAGTGGAGCTGCCCAGCGGAGAAGCCCAGCCCAGCAGCCCCGAGAAGCCTCCCAGGTAAGTGATTTGTCGGGGGGGGGGGGGCTGCCGCTGCGCCGGTCTGCGCCGGGGGGGGGGGGGGGGGCTGCCGCTGCGCCGGGGGGGGCTGCCGCTGTGATGGGGGAACTAGCGCTAGGCCGGGGGGGGGGGGGGCTGCCGCTAGGCCGGGGGGGGCTGCCGCTGCGATGGGGGGGCTGTCGCTAGGCCGGGGGGGGCTGCCGCTAGGCCGGGGGAACTAGCGCTGGGCTCCGGAACCTAGCGCTGGGCTCCGGGGCCTTCACCTGGGCTGAGGGTCTAGCGCTGGGGAGCCGGGGGCTAGCGCCGGTTACCTGCTGCCTGGCGGTGGGCGTCTGGTCGGCGGCTGCGGGGCGTCTGGTCGGCGGCTGCGATGCGTCCGGTTGCCATGGAGACACAGCTGGCGGCGTCTCGGGAGCGCGCACGTCGGGCTGCAGCGAGCGACGGGGAAAGAGCCGGCGGCCATCTTGAGGAAACTTTTATAAGTTGCTGAAACGCTGGAACGGTAAGTACGAACCAGCTAGAAATGTCATTTACAAGGGGGCTTAGTAATGTGTACTTAATGGGGGGGACTGGGCAAAAAAAAAATTTAACTGCTTCCTCGAGACATCTCCTTTAAATTAGTTCCACCCTTGGCCTATAGAAAGGCTCTCAGAGACTACTTGTGTGTATTGGACCTCTTTTTCCGCTTGTGTAGAGCTTGTTGACCACTAGACGCCTCTACGTTATAATCAAAGAGATTTTGCCCAGTTAACGGAGTTTCAATGGGAAGGTATTATTGGAATGCGAGAACCTGGATGGTTCTATGTATAAATCGCCCATTACCTGGGCTGACCAGACTGTTAGGAGACATTGGGACCAGAGCATGTATGAGGGCACTTAATAGACCACCAGTATGGAGGATCATTTGATTGCCCGACAAGCATGAGCAGCTCCAACCGTATTATTGTCTGCCATCCACAGACAGGTGGCACCATTGTTACAGGCCACTGTGTCTTCTGTCGAAACATTTGCCGGCCACTTGGCTGAAAGAGATTTGGTGTCACGGCACCCATTATGCCTTTGACACTCACCCACCGTTTGCAGTGGCGTCGTGCACAGCTAAACTGGACTGCTACGGAGTGGAACTGGGCTGTCTTCAGCGAAAAATCCAAGTTTAGTTTGGGCACCGACGCCGCCGTGTTCCTGTCTGTAGACCTAGGGGTGAGCGCCTCAATTCTACCTTTGCTGTAGAGCTGCACACTGTCGCCAATGGTGTGATGGTCTGGGGGCCATCGAATATGATATACAGTCATCTCTAGTAATGACACGAGGGACAATGAGAGCTCAGCAATATGTTCAGGACATCCTGCAGCCACGTGTGTTCTTCTCATGGCGGCTTCCAAGAGGCATTTTCCAACAGGATAATACTCGATCGCACACAAGTGTCACAGGAACGCCTCCACAATATTGCCACAATTCCGTGGCCCGCCGGGCACAAAATTTATCACCAATAGAACATGTATGGGACCATCTGGGATGCCAACTTCGACAGCCTACGAGTTTGTATGATCTAGAGGCTCAGTTACAGCAAATCTGGACCGATATGCTGCCATACAGAACCCGTATGCTTCCATGCCCGTCCGTATTCTTGTATCCAAGCTAGAGACGGTACCACGGGGTACTAGAGCCTCCATGCCCGCCTATATCACATCTTACATCCAAGCTAGAGGCGGTACAACAGGGTACTAGAGCCTCCATGCCCGCCTGTATCACATCTTACATCCAAACTAGAGGTGACCCACCAGGGTACTAGAGCCTCCATGCCTGCCCGTATCACATCTTACATCCAAGCTAGAGGTGGTAGAATAGGGTACTAGAGCCTCCATGCCCGCCTATATTACATCTTACATCCACGCTAGAGGCGGTACAGCAGGGTACTAGAGCTTCCATGCCCGCCCGTATCACATCTTACATCCAAGCTAGAAGCGGTACAGCAGGGTACTAGAGCCTCCCTTCAAGTGTTCGGTTTTCTGCAGTAAATTCTCCTTTTGGTCTGATATCGTAATCACTTCTTGATATCATCGTTGCAATCACACAGAGAAAGGTTCATTTGATTCCAAGAACATCTTCTAGGGGAGGAATTTCTTTTGATAATGAGTATATGTTTTATTTCAAATCAAAATTCGCACCAATGTTGCGGATTTTGACTCTGTTTTGGATTTGGAAATACTGCAGACATTCTGGATTCATGATAGGGCTACGTATTGCTGGTTGATCTTTGTGTAATAATGTGTCAGAAGCTCACCGGATGCCACAATCGTGGGTCAAATTTGAAGACGGTGGTCAGCAGAAGGAAATGTGCATCATCATAGTGAGACTGGAGCACTGAGACGAACAATTCACATATCCGGTGTTAGAAGTAGCTGCTCCACAATCCGCTGCTGGTGACATTATGCAGAGTATATGGACAGATTACTGCAGCATTTATCAGCATTGCCCCAACACTTCACACTGCACCCCAACATTCAGCACCCTCCTATTTATTGGACTTTTTCATCCACTTCACCGCCATCTAACATCCCACTCCAGGGATTACTGTGCATTCCTCTCAAAACCGCAATATTTATTTACTTCCAAGCCTGTATCCCAATATCAAACTATATCATCAATGGTTATTAAAGCACCATCCCACAGCGGAGATGTACCCCAATATTCAACACCCTATGGCCTTAGTCAGACGGGCGTTTTTAGCCGCGATTTGCGCATGTGTCCGGCGATTTTTTAAAACCATTGCTTTACAATAGTATCGGACACATGAGCGCTTTTTATGCGCTCGTCCGATAAATTATAGAACAAAAAAAAAAAAATAAAAAAAAAACGCAGATCGCACCTATCTGCGATTCCTGTTCTCTTCTGTATATGCGCTCAATGGGGCCGGCGGCAGCAGCGCCGACCCCATTGAGAACATATAGAAGACAAATCATTCTTCTCTGCTACAGCTGTAACAGCTGTGGCAGAGAAGAACGATGTTTGCCCATTGAATTCAATGGAGCGGCAATACAGCCGCTCCATTGAAAGCAATGGGCTGCCGGCGTGCGCGGGGTGAATTGTCGGGAAGGGGTTAAATATATAAGCCCTTCCCTGCAATTCATCCTAAAATGTGTTAAAATAAAAAAAAAAAATTGTATACTCACCTTTCCGCTGCAGCCGGAGTCCAGCCGCGGCCGCTGTCAGTTCTCCTGAACTGCTTCTCCGCACTATTCAGCCGGCGGGGCTTTAAAATCCCCGCCTGCTGAATGATCTGCCTCTGATTGGTCACAGCCCTGACCAATCAGAGGCCGGTTTCACTCACACACCCATTCATGAATGGGTGAGTGACTGCTGCCTCTCAGCGCTGAGCCAATCAGGGGCAGGTCTGACTCACATCCATTCATGAATTCATGAATGGGTGTGAGTGAGGCATGCCTCTGATTGGCTCAGCGCTGAGCCAATCAGGGGGCAGGTCTGACTCACACCCCCTTCACACCCACTGCAGGACGGCCGCACGGAGCTCCGGCTGCCGGGAGAAGGTGAGTATACAATTTTTTTTTATTTTAACACATTTTAGGATGAATTGCAGGGAAGGGCTTATATATTTAAGCCCTTACCGACAATTCATCCCGGGCTCGCCCGCAGCGCATTGCTTTAAATGGAGGCGGCTCTATTGCCGTCTCCATTGAATGCAATGCGCTGGACAGCTCCGGCCTGTTTCTAATGAAACGCGGCTAGGAGCAGATTTTCGGGCGATTTTCGGGCGACTTGCGCGCACCGGTCACGCGATTTGCGGATGCGCATCCGTCATGCGATCCGCAAATCGCGCGAAAAACCGCCCGTCTGACTAAGGCCTATAGGTGCATCTTACACTTAGGGCAGTCATCTGGTATTGCTTTATCATCATCATCCAGCACCTGCACCCCAATATCCATGTACCATTGTGGTCTTGGTTTTGTGATCTTGATAACGGACGTTATTTTTCCCCCACATGCCCGTATTGTCATTGGCTTATCTAATGTCCATCACATCACACGTCAAAGTGTCTCCAGCGTTCGCAGTAGCCCGATAATTGTCGCCAAGTTCCATGTGATGAAAGAGGAGGGGTTCAGCTCATCATATGACACTCCCACATACAGACCTCACCTGCTCCATATATTACATGTTATTTTTATATTACTAAAATGTATTTTATCCCAGCGACTCTTAGGTTAGGACCAGTGGAGACCACAAAACTTGCTGCAGTCCTTTTGACCAGTCCCCCAATGCCCTAAGATGAAAGGCACCGGACCCAAAGATCTAGAGCTTGTGTCAAACAAAAGGCCCGCTGCCTCATTTTATGTGGCCCGCAGTTTGCCGACGGCTGCTCGCCACTGTACTGATTACCAGCTGGGGTGCCGCAGCTCCTCGCTGGTAATCACGCTGGCAGTGTTGATCCCGGCGCACACACTGACGTCAGTTTGCAGCCGGAATACTCCTCCCCTGAGTCCCCTGCTCTTCAGTTCCACAGGAGAGGACTCAGGGAGGAAGGGTTCTGGGTGCACACACTGATGTCAGTGTGCGCCCGGGCTCAGGGCGAGCAGAAAGGAAGCAGCGCTGACAGCAAGGAGGAGGCGAGTATATGGGTTAGGGGGGGGAACTATTACTACTATAGGGGGGGGGTTATATTACTGAGGGGGGGTTATTAATGCTGAGGGGGGTTATATTTCTGACTGGGGTTAATATTACTGAGGGGGATAATATTATTACTGAGGGGGTTTATTGTTACTGAGGGGGGTTAATAGTGCTATGGGGGTTAATATTACTGTGGAGGTTAATATTACTGACTGTGATAATATTATTACTAAGGGGGGTTAATATTACTATGGGGGGTTAAAATTATTACTTTGGGGGTTGCTATAACTAATGGGGCCACTGTGGGAGTCCCTTTTACTACTGGGGCAACTGTGGGGGGCGCTATTACTACTGAGGCCACTGTGGGGGGTGCCATTACTACTGGGGCCACTGTGGGGGTCACTATTTTTACTGGAGCCACTATGAGAGTCACTATTACTACTGCGACCACTATAGTGGTCACTATTAAGGCCCGTTCACATGGGCGTAATCATATTTCTGTCGCACAAATACGCTGTGTATTTGCGCAATCAAAAATCGCTTATGTCTGAATATTTGGTTACACAAAAAATAACGCAGATGGGCTCACTGAAAGGGTCAGCAAATATGCAGTGAATACATAGGTTTCCTGCGCATTCACCACGTATTTGCGCGGCCCATTCACTCCAATGGCCTATTGGGGTGCGTAGTACGCAACAAAATATGTCATACTGTGTGAAAATATACATCATGTGAATGAACTCATTGAAATCAATGGCTTCTATTCACTGCATATTATGTATGCAAATACACTTGTGTGAACAGGCCCTTACTATACTGTCTTCCATTCAGCCCTTTGAAGGTCACCATATGCCTGATGTGGCCCTTGGTGAAAAGGAGTTTGACACCCTTGATCTAGAGAAAGGCAATCCCTTCCAATATAATTCCTGCCAACACCAGATGTGGCAATCGGCTATCACCCTGGATCTAATCTGTCCTGCTGCATATATACATTAATTATAGATTTAGAAGAGCTAACGCTGTACAGAAATAGACATATACAACCTGTTCCTAAGAGCTTACAATCTAATGTACAATAGAAACTCTGCTGCTATGAGCTTCCAATCTAATAGAATATTAGATATACCTTAGTAGCAGCATATGCGTACCCTAAGGTAGCTGCAGGGCCGAGCACTCATTCAGCTGACAGTGATTCCTCCCAACTGCCCAAGGCCCGGGTCCTGTGAAAACAGCCTCGCATCACTTCAGGAATCCTCCGGTCTGGTTGTCACAGCCATGGCAGAGGACCGTGGAGTTCTCCTATTGCTTTTAATGAGGTGGGCATCTGCAAGTAATTAAATACCTACGGATGTCATTTTATCCTAGTGTGCGGATCGCACGAGCGGGATAAAAATCGCTGCAGACTTTATTTTCTGCAGCTTCCTGTAGGACAGCAGGAGATTTAAAGACTCTTGGACAGATCCGCCGGGCAGAAGAAAGAAGAACCGGCCATGATGAAAGAGTTGTGCCGCGTCCGGATAGGTGAGAAAATGTCATTTTTAGCCTTATGGCTGTGGGATTCTGCACTCGGATTCTATGCGTGCTCATGGACATGAGGCCTTAAACCGGCTGGCTCTGTCAGCTCACCGTCAGACATGCACAGTACAGATTGTTTGCTACATCTGCATGTATATATTTTACACACACACTATCTTATATGCACTCACATATATTATACAGGGTGTTTCACTGGAAGCGTAACCCTTATTCCAACTTATTTGTTTAGAACTGTAACCATGTTCAGGAGTCTAGAGTTTATTAATGACCCTTGCTCTGTCTCATGCCATGGGTGTATCGTTCAACTGCTGGTGTGCAGTTCACATTTCCAAGTAGGTGGGTCTCATTTATCCAAACTATCTTACAGTAAATGCCCATTTAGACACAAAGATTATTGCTCAAAAGCCATATTTTGAGTGATAACCGTTGGGTCTAAACGCGTCAACAGCTATCTACAAAAAAAACACTCCATTCCATTCGGTTCCACCTATTACTTCTCTCACACAAACACACACGTTGATCCAGAGGAAGGAAGGGGAAAAAAAACAATGAGTTAGAAGCCAATTTTCCCCATTTGGAGGAAAATATTTTCTCCCTGACTCTAATCTAGCAATTGGAATAATCCCTGGATAGACAACCCATCTGAATGGATTAATGAGAGGCAACTTGTCACATGTCCAACCACAACATGATGGAAGTTCATTCTTTCTTGGGGGACAGAATCAACTCGAAGGTGGGTTGTCCCACAGATCACTGGACCCTACCCCAGCAGACTTTTCCCTGTGGGCCACCAAAAGGGTTAACGGTTTGTCAATAAACCTTGCACTGAAGAACATTAGATATGAAATTGCCACCATTGATGTGGGCATGTTGCAGCACACTTGACTACAGAGTGCCGGGTTCAGCAGTGCTTGGAGGGTAGCGGTGGCCACTTTCAACATGCTCTGTGAGGACTGATGAGTTCACTCGTGACATTGTTTCGAACACAAATATTACAATGTTACTGGGTTGCACTTCAAGTGAAGCACCCTGTACACACAATATATAATATAGAATAAATTGGATTCTGTTGATGGTTAGAGGACCGAGTTTATGTGGAAAACTAGACTGCTTGAATTATCAAGCACTTCTTATCACAGCAGTGATTGTTTTTCCTTTTCTCTCCTTCAAGAAAGAGAAAGTTTCTTCTGAATAAGGGAAGAGGTTTCTTATTGGGCTCCATCCATCTTTGCCATTTAAGAACATTGAATTATAGATACATTTAAGAGAATTCATGGGGTAAGTTTGCAAATACTTACTTCCATCTGTCATACAACATCCATTCCCTCCATCACCTCTCCAAACACAACATGTTTCCCATCAAGCCAGTCTGTCTTGTCACATGTGATGAAGAACTGTGATCCATTTGTATTTTGACCAGAATTTGCCATAGAGAGTAACCCTGTACAAAGACAGAACCTTAGAATTGAAAAACTAAACCGCCTAAAATACTGACCTAGTATAGGGGTGTTTCAATTGCTGCAGACTGAAGGATCCGCAAGTGACCCTGAATGACATTACTAGTCAATTTTGGTAAAATTCTTCTTTATCATTGACTATATACAGTGAGACATATGTTGTACAAATTGGGACATGTCTATTAAGTTATGTATGCCAAATTTCTGCAATACAAAGGTTGCAATGTTGGTACATATAAAATTGTGACTTTTCAGGGGCTTTAGGTTTGATGCACTTTTTTAGAAGTGGTTGTGGTCTAGCTTTAGGAGGCATGGCCATCCATAGCCTACCAGAGTAGCTGAAACCTACACTAGCTTGGGGGTTAGTCTGGCACATGGAGGTACTGCCAATTGCCACAAATATATTAAGAGGCACGTTCCTCTTAATACATTTATCTCATCGAGTCAGCTCATAGTTTACTTTGATCAGAGTATAAGGCAACAGTTTAAGTAACTAGGCTCCTAAGTGTTTATGGGACTTTGTGTTTAGTATTACAAATTTGTATGGTTTGTTAATAAAGGTTAAGTTTTATTAGATACTTCGTATTATAGTCTTGATAACTGCGGTATAAGTATGAAGGTCTTGAAGTGATGATTTAGGAAACACCTCTGCTAGTGAAATCTATCAAAATAAGCTTACCCACCTGCACCTGTGTATTTTAGAATGAGGTTCTCATCATCAAATTTCCGTCCATAGATGGATTTTCCGCCTGTGCCATTGTGATTGGTGAAGTCACCTCCCTGACACATGAATTGAGGGATAACTCTATGGAAGCTGCTTCCTTTGCAGCCAAAGCCCTTGTCATGTGTACAGAGGAAGCGAAAGTCTTCTGCAAATTAAAAAAACAAAAACATAAAAACACAAATGTGGACATTCTTACGTACAAATCAATTAGCTCAATTTATTGAATGAAAGCATTGTGCCGAGATGGCATCCCCTCTTCATATTAAGGCTCATGAATGTCAAAAGACAAGGTTCACTGGCCGGAACAAACCAGTCATGTGAAAGTCCATCCTGTAATACCACATTTTCCCTGCAGTGGAAATATCTCACTAGCAGCAGCTTTCCCTCGCATTACCAGCTTTTAATGGGGGTGACAAGAGTTGAGCCTGAGGAAATCATCATTTTGAATGGGATTGTGCATGTTGGCATAACCTCTTTTAACCCCTTCTCGCCACATGACTTAAGGTTACATCTTTGCAGGCTGGTACTTAAGGCAACATGACGTAACCTTACGTCATATGGAACTCGCGGGATCTGAAGAGATCCTGCGGTATCCGGCAGCGGGCGCCAGCTATTACTGATAGTAGGGGTGCATTGGGACAGCGACCCATGCTGTTAACCCCATACACGCTGCAATCTTTGTAGATCGAGGTTTATAAAGGGTTCACAGAGGGAGCTCACTCCCTGTGATGTCATTGGATCCCCCCCCCCCCCCCGATTTAATCGAGGAGAGCCGACGAGTTGCCATGGCAACATGACGTTAGCTACAGGCGTCCTGCTTTGCCATTGCCTATGATCGCTTTAACCAGCGATAAGGCATTGCAGGACAGAAGTCCTGCAATGCCTTACCACAGCGATCATAGCTGCAATGGATCAAGTTCCTGAGGACCTAAATAGTGTAAAAAAACTAAATAAATAGTGTAAAACGAAAAACATTAAAAAATAGAAAAAAAAACCCACAACCCCCTATTTATATGAAAAAACGTAAGAAACAAAAACGCACGTGTGGTATCATTGTGTCCGTAACGATCTGTGCTATAATTTGAGCACAGTAATCCTGTGCAGCAAAAACTGTTGAAAATAAGAAAAAAAGATTAAAGGGGTTGTCCCGCGCCGAAACGGGGTTTTTTTTTTCAACCCCCCCCCCCCCCCCCCGTTTGGCGCGAGACAACCCCGATGCAGGGACTTAAAAAAACAACAGCACAGCGCTTACCTGAATCCCCGCGCTCCGGTGACTTCTATACTTACCGGTTGAAGATGGCCGCCGGGATCTTCTTCCTCCGTGGACCGCAGCTCTTCTGTGCGGTCCATTGCCGATTCCAGCCTCCTGATTGGCTGGAATCGGCACGTGACAGGGCGGAGCTACACGGAGCCCCATTGAGAAGAGAAGAAGACCCGGACTGCGCAAGCGCGTCTAATTTGGCCATTAGACGGCTCCATGGAAACGAGGACGCTAGCAACGGAGCAGGTAAGTGAAAAACTTTTTATAACTTCTGTATGGCTCATAATTAATGCACAATGTACATTACAAAGTGCATTATTATGGCCATACAGAAGTGTATAGACCCACTTGCTGCCGCGGGACAACCCCTTTAAAGGCTTATTTATTCATTTTACCTTCAAAAAGACGCAATAAAAGCGATCCAAAAAGCTATATGTACCCTAAAATGGGAAAAATAAAAGCTACAGCTCGTGACGCAAAACAACAATACCTCACATAGCTGCGACAATGGAACGATTGAAAAATAATTATAATTTCCAAAAGAAAAGAGTGTCTATTGTGCAAAAGTGGAAAAATCTAAAAAATTATGTTTTTGTTACAGTTGTAATCGTACCGACCGCTGAAAAAATGTATTGTGTCATTTATGACTTGCTCCACTCCAATCCATACTAAATGCAGCAGCTAGGCCCATTTCTCTATCCAGTCGTTACTCAGACGCCTCTGCATTATGCCAGTCGCTGCATTGGCTGCCCATCCACTGCAGAACTAAATTTAAACTCCTCTACCTCACTCACAAAGCTCTGCATGGCGCTGCACCAGCATACATCGCCTCTCTTCTGTCAGTACACCACCCAGCCTGCTCACTCCGATCGGCTAACACACTCAGACTAAACACCCCTGTAGTACGAACCTCACATGCTCGCCTACAGGACTTCACCAGAGCAGCACCCATCCTCTGGAACGCTCTACCCCAAGGTAATTAAAATGGATGTACTGCCCCGTTTCCTGTATCTTTGTCAAACAATTCCCATTGGGCTCCCAAGAACATACCTGAAAAAAATCCGATCTCTAATCTCCAACTTTGTTTGGAAAGGACGCAAACCGCGCCTGAGATACTCATTGCTAAAAAGAGGAGAAAAGAGAAGGGGGGCCTGGGCCTACCGGACTTCTCCCTCTACCAAAAAGCTAACATAGCAAACTGCGTACTTGACATCCTCAAAAAGCAGAAACTCAAAGCTATGGGTGGATATAGACCACACAGGCGAAACAGATGGCCTATACAGAGCTCCCTGGATTCTGCCAAAATGGATCAAGTCTATACCCAAATCTCCCCCTTCAGCCTCCAACTATTTAAGGCATGGGCGAGTTTCGCCCCTCAATATAGGCTGGTTACAGCCCCAGGCCCCCTAACTCTGCTCTTAGCAAATCCCCTCTTTGAAGCTACTACAAATCAGAAGGGCCTTCTGGCTATTCCTGCGGACCCAATCCCTAGATTGAGGGACGTAGTGACGCAAACGGGACTGAAACCCATGATGGAGATCTTAAACCAGTCTCCACCGCAGCCAGGATTCTGGTTGCAATATCTTCAGCTGAGAGGGTTTGTGAGCACGCTGATCCCGAAAGAAAATCTGACGGCACCCCTGACTGAGTATGAGCAACTCTGTTTGTCAAGTCTAAATCAGAGGCATATGATCTCCACGTTATATAAAATGTTGCTGGATCGGGAGACGGAGGATGAGACTCTGAATTATAGGGAGGCCTGGGAACGGGAGTTGGGAGAAAACATTACGGGGGAGGACTAGTGTAAAATCTGGGCACTATCCACAGCTGGCAAAATACAAGACCTCAACTATAAGATAGTCTCAAGGTGGTATAGGACCCCGGACCACCTACAGAGGATCTTTCACCAGTTCTTCCCTGCGTGCTGGAAATGCAGTGGGAGCCGAGGTACAATGACCCACATTTGGTGGGACTGCCAGCCAGTAGCGGACCTATGGGAAGGGGTGACAACTAGAGATGAGCGAGCGTACTCATCCGAGCTTGATGCTCATTCGAGTATTAGGGTACTCAAGATGCTCGTTACTCGAGACGAGGACCACGCGGTGTTCGAGTCACTTCCATTTTCTTCCCAGAAAAGTTTGCGCCCTTTTCTGGCCAATAGAAACACAGGGAAGGCATTAGAACTTCCTCCTGTGAAGTTCCAGCCCTATCTCACCCCCCTGCAGTGAGTGGCTGGGGAGATCAGGTGACACCCGAGTATATAAACTGGGGCCGGCCGCGGCTCGCCACAGATGCACGCTGAGAGACATTAGGGAAAGTGCCGTCCTGCTGTAGCTGCTATAGGGAGAGTGTTAGGCTGTTATCTTCGTCTTCAAAAACCCCAACGGTCCTTCTTAGGGCCACATCTGACCGTGTGCAGTACTGTTGAGGCTGCTTTTAGCAGTTTTGCACATTTTTTTTTTTTGTATATCGGGCGTGCAGACCATAGCGTCCTCAGTCTGCAGTCATTTTACTGAGTATAGGGGCAGTACTGGTGAGGCAGGGACAGTGGTACAGGGAAAGAGATATACTGGCTATATAGGCAGTGGGCTTTTTCAAAAAAATTGGAAAAAAAAAATCTTTGGGCTGCCTGTGACCGTGTTCAGTTTACTGCGTGTCTGCTGGGGGTAGTAGTCACTCACTATTACCCAGCTAGGTGTTACTGCAGCCTTGCGCATAATGTTTTCTGGCTGCACTGTGCTTTCAATACCCACAGTCATCCTCCAACAGGGAAATCCATATACAGGCTATATAGGCAGTGGGCTTTTTCCCAAAAATTGGAAAAAAATACTATATTTGGGCTGCCTGTGACCGTCTTCAGTTTACTGCGTGTCTGCTGGGGGTAGTAGTCGCTCATTATTACCCAGCTAAGCGTTAAAGCAGGCTTGCGCATAATTGTTTCCTGGCTCTGCTGTGTCCGTTACATGATCGCCGTCATCCCGCCAGAGGGAAAGAGTATACATATATACGCTGCATACGGTGTCTGTCTGGTTTTTCACCTCACCATTTTAAAAAATTGAAGCAAAATACTTAAGGCCTACCACTAGCCTTTTGCCACTTGACTGGTTCTGCCCTGTGAATTCCAGTAGCTCAGTCATACGCACCTAGGTCTCACTACAGGCTTGCGCATAATTGTTTCCTGGCTCTGTTGTGCGTTCCGTAAGCGAAGTCAGCCTCCAACCACAGGCCAATAAGCGGCACAATTAATTACAGCGTTCTGTTTCTGCTCTACTCGTAATACACCATGCTGAGGGGTAGGGGTAGGCCTAGAGGACGTGGACGCGCGCGAAGACGCGGAGGCCCAAGTCAGGGTGTGGGCACAGGCCGAGCTCTTGGTTCAGGCGTATCGCAGCCGACTGCTGCGGGATTAGGAGAGAGGCAAGTTTCTGGGGTCCCCAGATTCATCTCACAATTAATGGGTCCACGCGGTAGACCTTTATTAGAAACTGAGCAGCGTGAGCAGGTCCTGTCGCGGATGGCAGAAAGTGCATCCAGCAAACTATCCACCGTCACCACCCAGTCTTCTACGCCTGAATGCTCTCGCTGCTGCTCCTCCCTTCTCCCAGCCTCCTCCCTCCCAGCAAATGACACATTCAGAAGAGCAGGCAGGCTCCCAGGAACTGTTCTCGGGTCCCGGCCTTGAGTGCGAAAAAATGGATCCTCTAACACCTGAGGAGTTTCTCATGACCAATGCCCAACTTTGGAAAGTTCCCGGGGTCCGGGTGAGGAGACTGGGGACTTCCGGCAACTGTCTCAAGAGCTTTCAGTGGGTGAGGAGGACGATGATGATGAGACACAGTTGTCTATCAGTGAGGTAGTAGTAAGGGCAGTAAGTCCGAGGGAGGAGTGCACAGAGGATTCGGAGGAAGAGCAGCTGGACGATGAGGTGACTGACCCCACCTGGTTTGCTAAGCCTACTGAGGACAGGTCTTCAGAGGGGGAGGCAAGTGCAGCAGCAGGGCAGGTTGGAAGAGGCAGTGCGGTGGCCAAGGGTAGAGGCAGGGCCAGACCGAATAATCCACCAACTGTTTCAAAAGTGTGGCAGTTTTTCACTGAGAGTGCAGACGACCGACGAACTGTGGTATGCAAGGTTTGTCGCGATAAGATCAGCCGGGGAGCCACCACCACTAGCATGCGCAGGCATATGATGGCCAAGCACCCCACAAGGTGGGACGAAGGCCGCTCACCGCCTCCGGTTTGCACCACTGCCTCTCCCCCTGTGCCCCGACCTGCCACTGAGATCCAACCCCCCTCTCAGGACACAGGCACTACCGTCTCCCGGCCTGCACCCACACCCTCACCTCTGCTGTCCTCGGCCCCATCCAGCAATGTCTCTCAGCGCTCCGTGCAGCCGTCGCTAGCGCAACTGTTTGAGCGCAAGCGCAAGTACGCCGCCACGCACCCGCACGCTCCAGCGTTAAACGTGCACATAGCCAAATTGATCAGCCTGGAGATGCTGCTGTATAGGCTTGTGGAAACGGAGGCTTTCAAAAACATGATGGCGGCGGCAGCCCTGCGCTACTCGGTTCCCAGTCGCCACTACTTTTCCCGATGTGCCGTCCCAGCCCTGCACGACAACGTCACCAACGCGGTTACTGCCAAGGTCCACTTAACAACGGACACGTGGACAAGCACAGGCGGGCAGGGCCACTATATCTCCCTGATGGCACATTGGGTGAATTTAGTGGAGGCTGGGACCGCTCACTTCCTACCCACCCCCAGAATTGCGGGCCCCAGCTCGGTGCTGGTATCTGCGGCGGTGTAGGCTTCCTCCACTAAACCACCCTCCTCCTCCTCCTATGCAACCTCTGTCTCGCAATCAAGATGTGTCAGCAGCAGCACGTCGCCAGCAGTCGGTGTCGCGCGGCGTGGCAGCACAGCGGTGGGCAAGCGTCAGCAGGCCGTGCTGAAACTACTCAGCTTAGGAGAGAAGAGGCCCACGGCCCACGAACTGCTGCAGGGTCTGACAGAGCAGACCGACCGCTGGCTTTCACTGCTGAGCCTCCAACTGGGCATGGTCGTGTGTGACAACGGCCGTAACCTGGTGGCGGCTCTGCAGCTTGGCAGCCTCACGCACGTGCCATCCCTGGCCCACGTCTTTAATTTGGTGGTTCAGCGCTTTCTGAAAAGCTACCCACACTTTTCAGACCTGCTCGGAAAGGTGCGCCGGGTCAGCGCACATTTCCGCAAGTCCAACACGGATGCTGCCACCCTGCGGACCCTGCAACATCAGTTTAATCTGCCAGTGCACCGACTGCTGTGCGACGTGCTCCCACGGTGGAACTCTACGCTCCACATGTTGGCCAGGCTCTATGAGCAGCGTAGAGCTATAGTGGAATACCAACTCCAACATGGGCGGCGTAGTGGGAGTCAGCCTCCTCAATTCTTTAGAGGAGTGGGCCTGGATGGCAGATATCTGCCAGGTCCTTGGAAACTTTGAGGAGTCCACCCTGATGGTGAGCGGCGATGCTGTAATCAAATCATTAGCGTCACCATTCTCCTGCTATGCCTGTTGAGAAGTTCCCTGCAAAGCATAAAGGCTGATGCTTTGCGGGCAGAAACGGAGGCGGGGGAAGACAGTATGTCGCTGGATAGTCAGAGCACCCTCATGTCTATATCTCAGCGCGTGGAAGAGGAGGAGGAGGGGGAGGAGCCTGAGGAGGAAGAGACAGCTGGGCCCACTGCAGAGGGTGCCCATGCAGCTTGCCTCTCTTCCATTCAGCGTGCATGGCCGGAGGAGGATACTCAAAGTGATCGTCCTAGTGAGGACAGCCATATGTTGCATCCAGGTACCCTGGCACACATGGCTGACTTTATGTTAGCATGCCTTTCTCGTGACCCTCGTGTTAGACGCATTCTGGCCACTACGGATTACTGGGTGTACACACTGCTTGACCCACAGTATAAGGAGAACCTTTCCACTCTCATTCCCGAAGAGGAAAGGGGTTTGAGAGTGATGCAATACCACAGGGCCCTGGTGGACAAACTGATGGTAAACTTCCCATCTGACAGCGCTAGTGGCAGAAGGTGCAGTTCCGAGGGCCACGTAGAAGGGGAGGCGCGGAGATCAGGCAGCATGTTCAGCGCAGGCAGGGGAACACTCTCCAAGGCCTTTGCCAGCTTTATGGCTCCCCAGCAAGACTGTCTCACACCTCCCAAGTCCAGGCTGAGTCGGAGGGAGCACTGTAAGAAGATGGTGAGGGAGTACGCAGCCGATCGTACCACCGTCCTCCGTGACGCCTCTGCTCCGTTTCTGTGTCGTTTCCAGCACTTTCTTGGGTTTTGCAGATTTTCACCAATGAAAACCTTAGAGAGCATCAGCGATATACAAAAATGCTCGAGTCGCCCATTGACTTCAATGGGGTTCATTACTCGAAACGAACCCTCGAGCATCGCGGAAAGTTCCACTCGAGCAACGAGCACCCGAGCATTTTGGTGCTCGCTCATCTCTAGTGACAACCCTATATAATCACATCAACCACTCAAGAGTGATTATGACACCGAAATTAGCCCTGCTCTCGCTGTTCCCGGACAGCATGAGAGCCGCCAAATTATGCCTTCTAAAACATTTCATACTAGCGGTGAGAAGACTTATCCTAAGGTTCTGGCGCTCTTCAACCGTTCCCACTAGGGGCGTGTGGGTGGAGGAACTCCACACCCTCATGAGATTTGATGAACTGGGAGCCGATGACCCCAAAACTTGGGAAGCATACTACAAGACATGGCAACCATGGGTAGCGTTCAGAGGGTCGGACGATCTGAAGCGATGGCTGGATTATGGTTCATTTGACTAAATCACCTGGCGGGCAGGCGCTCAGAGGTCTCCCCACCCAGAATCATGCCTCTGCAAGTATCTCTCCAATACTCATGAATGTACAATAGTAAAATAGCTTTGCAGCTTTCTAACATCCCTTCTGCTTTAATTGCTCCATTTTAATTCTATTTTGCAGATCTCTGCTTGCCATCAGTGAGTGTGGAAATTTGTTACATTGCAATGGCTGAAAAACTTGCCTTGAACATGTCAAACTTCATGGGTTGTACCAAAGCTGGACAACGCTTGGACATGATCAGGTGTAGATCTAGATGTAAACATAAATGCTTTAAATCACTGAAAGCAAACATCTCAAAAAGTGAGAAACTGAAATAAATTAAAATACTATTTCATCATACATTGGACAAGATTAACGAACATAAAACTAGAAGAAAAAAAAACAACATTTTTTGGATAAAGACAGGAAATGCAAATGAAACATGCAGGTCATTGACAGAGAAATATCCTGCAATAGTCTGTAATAACCCAGCTCTGACAGAGCCGTGTATACATTGCCAGAACAGCTCTGATCCCATCAACAGCAAGTAGATTCAATTTTTATTTTTAAACCTAAGGCCCAATGTCCACGGGTGGATTTGATTTGCTGAATCTACGCGTGGCATCTGTGTGTGAGATCTGCAAATCAAGCCGCCCATAGGGAAGCATTGGGCATCTGCACTTCATTTAACATCAGCGGATTTTCAATTTGATTTGGGGATAATAAATCGCAGCATGCTCCATTTTACCGCGGATGTGGCTCCATTCATCTCTATGGGAGCTTACGATCCGCAGTGTATCCACAAATACATTTGCAGATTTAAAGGTTATAATCTATTCGGGAGGTGGCGGAAAGGCTGGGAGGTGGGGCTGCGGATTTGTTCCACACGGATGATCCGAAGGGCATCTGCGTGGGAAAAAAAACGCAATCCGCGATCTCCTGCAAGCAATAAAAAAATCAATTTAATGACTCGCAGTGCATCCGCTGCGGAAATCCGCATAAAAAATCTGCATGAGGCCTAAGAAAGGTTTTCCCAAGTACACAGGATAGCATTGATCCTATTCCCAGCACCTGGATAGAATGCTAGGCAGCCCAACCTCTGTATCTTAATTCTTGATTAAAGGGGTATTCTGGCCTTCTTTCAACTGATGATCTATTCTGTGGATGTCAGTGCAGCAGGACATTGTCATCAGCGTGCAGGGGAGGCTTCACTACCATTGAAATCAATGGGAGCGCTGCACTTCTATCACACTACCCTGCTCTTCATCCGCGTTCCCGAATTGCTGGCATCAGTGTTCAGAATGAGAGTACCAACGCCGATAGAATGAGCAGCGACACCACAGCAGTCACCTAACTTCCCGTGGCATTAGCCCTATTAAATGGATGTTATCTGGTAACCAGGGAACAGCTATAAAAACTATAAACTACAAAACTGTTTGACTTTTCAAAAGGCACTGGAGAGGGAAGTAATATAACCTGCGGCTCTCCTTTCACAGCTTTCTCCCCTGGATCTAATAGTTCCTAGCCCCCCTTCAGTCTTTCAAGATGCTGGTACAGCTCCTGTCACTACTCCGTGCACACCACCACGGTTGCAGATTTCTCATGTAAGCATTGCTGCCCAATCAAAGCAATGTGGAGCACCTCAGAGTACCTATGCACCGACACTACACCATGTGCATCAGATAGTTAGGGAACCTATGTGACCATCTCCGAGAACTAAAAAGGGCCCATCAATTGGTGAATTTGTAGCAAGAAGCTGGAAAAGAAGAGCAGCAGGTAAAATGAACGCCGGCGTCTGGTACCAAGAAAAATTTTGTTTCAGGACCGGAAGGTTGCTTTAAGGCCATATATATTACTGGTACAACCCTTCTATTCAAGGACTTTGTGTAATCTATTAACCCCTTAGTGACCAAGCCAGTTTGCGCCTTAATGACCAGACCAAATTTTGGAAATCTGACATGTGTCACTTTAACATAAATTATTATTACTCTGTAAAGCTTTTGCATATCCAGGTGATTCGGACATTGTTTTTTCGCCACGTGTTGTACTTTATTTAGAAATTAGACCGACAGAATTTGTGTATAATTTATTTAAAGCGCCAAAATTGGAAAAAAAAGTTGTAATTTATTCTTATTTACAATTGCAATGTCTCAAACATATGCAAACATACCGTACACATGTTTGATAAGATATATATTTCCATCCGTTTACTCTATTCTGGACTCACATTTGAAAACCTTTTTTTTCCTCTCTCTTTTTTTTTTTTTTTTTTTTTTTTTTACACACGCGATTTAGCAGATGTACAAATTTAACATTAATTAACATTTTGAGGAATACTTTGTTTTCCTACACCAAGCCAAGATTGCAAAGGCTCATAAGTGTCAGAATTATAGACACCCCCACAAATGACCCTATTTTAAAAAAATACACATCTTAATATATTCACTGTCATGGGTGTCATGAGTATTTTGATCCCACAGTTTCTTTTCAGAAGTTAATACAATTTTGAGGGGAAAAAATGAAATTTCATAATTTTGAAAATATGTCATTTTAAAATACATTTTTTTTTCTACAGTGCACATGAAAATGAGGATTTGCACCCCAAAATGGATACCAGTATTTGTCTTGTGTTTAGTAACATACCCATTCGTGTGCACAGAAGCCAGATAAAGTCCGCAGATAAAGCCGGGGGCCTTATGGACGTAATTTCATCTGCCCTCACAGATATGATCCATGAGGAAAGATGAAACAAACTTTTTTTCTTTTTTAAAATTTTTTTACATGATCACTGTTATCCATTGGATAACAGCGATCATGTGACTGGGGACCACATACAGCGGCTCCCAGTGACAACTCCGTGTTCTCGGCTACTCATACTAGCCGAGAGCAGGGAGTTTTTAAATTTCCCAGGCCTCCCGGCCCTGTGCGCATTCGTGTGACGTAATGCTGTCTGGCGCGCATGCACAGACGCCAGGTCCTGCAGGACCAGAACGCCGGGGGACATCGCGAAGGATGGTGAGTATCCTGAGATCTGATCCATTAAGGGGAGCTAAAACTAACTTTTTTAAACTTTACATTGCCTTTAATGCGATCGCTGGGGTGGGGGGTACTTGACAGCATGGAGCTGTCATGTCCAGAGCCTGCAGGGCTTTAATCCCTGAAGGAAGCATGTTTTTACCTCCTCTGGGATAAAGCCCAGCGGGCCAGGACTATGGGGTGGTCACTAAGGGGTTAAACACTGCTAAACGAGTTCAGTGTAATTGACAAACTGTAAGAATGAATGTATGTCTTCTCACAAAGGAAATGTTATTTCTAATACCAATGTTATCTGCTTTTCTTCTGATCTAGAACTATTATGTACAGCCAACGCAACGTGACCATGAATTATTTATGCAATATCAGATTCCGACACTCACCTACCGTCATCGGAACAACATCTGCTCGTAACAGGAAGCGAATACGTCCAGCAAGCTTGTTGCCAATCTTGATATCCATGTATACCTGGGGGTTAGCTCGTACCTTTTTAGCAGGTGGCTCTCCCTGCAAGTAATAAAGAAGATAAAAGAAAAAAAGAGGCACGAGATGAGACACTAAATACATTTACAGGCATGCATGTTCGGCTGTAGGGGTTGCCTGGTTATCGGATAACAATTTCTCCTACAGGTCCAACTGTTCTAGAAATAACTAAATCAGCTGTACTTACCCTTCCATTGCCATGGTGATGAGCCCAACCGTGCTCCCGATGTTAAGTTAAGGAAGACATCAACAGATATCCTCTGACCGCTGCAGCCAATTGTAAATCGCAGTAAGTAACACTATTACAAACTCCTGGCATCATGGTGCCGGGATGTGAGTGTTGATGCCAGGAGAGCGGGCAGTGACATTACAGAAGTCAGGTGATAACCTGTGACGACATCTTCCACTTCAAACAGCGGGTGGATGGTGGTGCTGCAGTGATGGGTCCCTGCGGCAGATGACGGGTAAGTACAGCTACTTATGTTATGTTAGCACAGTTAGTGCTATGGGTGAACATTGTCCAGTAACCATCAAACACTTAGGATACCTCCACATGGAATGTATTGTCCAGATTTTTTTTTTTTACTTTATTTTCTTTATTAAGGAAAATTTGCACAGTACATAATAAAATCATATGGTAAACAAACTCGATATTACAAATAGTACATACTGTGTTGTAACTTGCTTAAACGTAATAACATATTCCTTGTACATTTTTTCTTTTAGGTTGCGATAAACTTAAACAATTAAACTCAAACCGTCCATGCCTATTGGATGAATTCTTTATGAGATAAAGCTCTGCGTTTGCTATTTGCTTAGTAAATGGGGACACAGGAGAGCGTGTGGGGGGGGGGGGGGGTGGAGAGAGGGAACATGAGTCTGGGAGTTCATTCTACAGATAAAGTGGAATTGGTATCTAGCCAGATATCCCATATTTTTTTTAATTTGTTTGGGCAGCCTCTGTTTTGGTAAATAATTTTTTCGTAGGAGATTACTGTATTCACCGACCGAACCCAACATGAGATCGTAGGGATTCCCGCAGCTATCCAATAAGTAGCTATTGTTTTACGCGCCAAGAATAAGGTCTTCTGTAGGAAAATGCGGGTGTGGTACGGCCATTCCTCTTCCTCCAATAGGCCAAATAGGATCGGTATTGTCCAGATTTTGGTGCAAATTCACGGCAGATTACAACCCTAAACATTTGACGTGCTGAGATCCATAGTGAAAGCCCACCGCATAAGTTGACATACTGCGGATTTAAAATTCGCACTGCGGGTCAATTAACAATCGTCAGGATGTGGATAAGATGAGACTTCTTATAATCTCATCCACTTCGTCTGTATTGTAATATGCTGCGGATTTTCCGCACGCAAATCCATGGTAGAAAATATGCCGCTTATATGCCACATGTGAAGATACTTTTTCCCTAGGATAAGAGTTAAGGTAATAAGATTTAAGGTTTTGTATCCTCCTAATATCTGTACTTGGAGCTATGATTATTATAGGACCAGTACCTCTTGTGCTGCAGGTTTAGGAGCTTCTGTCCCCTCAGCCTGTTCGCTCTCCTCCAGTGTTTTACCAGAAAATCTTTTGAGCCAGTCGTCATCAGACCAAACTAGAATAAAAAAAATGAAGTGTAAACTTTAGAACATGGAAGTAAAGTAGACATTTGTAAAGGCCCATTTATACACAACGACCTGAGCGATTATCGCTGTGTCATTTACAGCGCAATATGCAGAAGGCAAGCGGGGTGACTTAGAAAGAGTCAGCTCTTCTCACCTGGTCAGTCAGAGCAGCAGGTGTAATTCATGGGATGGAATGAGGGTTGAGTATCCTCCCAACTCTTCCCCAAGCGGCTCCAGGACCCTCTCCATGCTGGACTGAGACACAACACGGCTTTCTTCTATGTTTAAACACTATGGGGCTGATTTATTAAGACCAGTAACTGTAACTTTATGTCCTGTGGCATTAAGGGTAAGAGGTCTATGCCACTTAATACAAGTGTCTTGGGCGGCTCATGTGCCAGAAGAAGAAATCGTTACCAGCTATGAGGAAGTTCCCTGGTGTAAATTCTACTAAATATAGTAGGTGCCCCCACTTACTTCTCTAAAAGTGTGGAGTGTGGTGCAAAAATCCCAAAAGTTACAAGTCTTAGTGCTGGCTATATTTGTGCACAAAATCAGCTACTTATTTTTTCCCAACATTTGTCCAAGTTGCCACCCCGCCATAACATCATTTTTTCTCATAATTAAAATTGCCAGTAAAAAATTATTACCCGCACCGGCCTCTAGATGTAATTACTGGCCAGGACGGTCATTTACCAGGAGGGTGGCAACCCTAGTAATGGATGGGACACATGGGGAGATGAGGGGACAGTAATGAATGTGACACATGGGGAGATGAGGGGACAGTAATGAATGTGACACATGGGGAGATGAGGGGACGGTAATGAATGTGACACATGGGGAGATGAGGGGACGGTAATGAATGTGACACATGGGGAGATGAGGGGACGGTAATGAATGTGACACATGGGGAGATGAGGGGACGGTAATGAATGTGACACATGGGGAGATGAGGGGACGGTAATGAATGTGACACATGGGGAGATGAGGGGACGGTAATGAATGTGACACATGGGGAGATGAGGGGACGGTAATGAATGTGACACATGGGGAGATGAGGGGACGGTAATGAATGTGACACATGGGGAGATGAGGGGACGGTAAGGAATGTAACACATGGGGAGATGAGGGGACGGTAAGGAATGTAACACATGGGGAGATGAGGGGACGGTAAGGAATGTAACACATGGGGAGATGAGGGGACGGTAAGGAATGTGACACATGGGGAGATGAGGGGACGGTAATGAATGTGACACATGGGGAGATGAGGGGACGGTAATGAATGTGACACATGGGGAGATGAGGGGACGGTAATGAATGTGACACATGGGGAGATGAGGGGACGGTAATGAATGTGACACATGGGGAGATGAGGGGACGGTAATGAATGTGACACATGGGGAGATGAGGGGACGGTAATGAATGTGACACATGGGGAGATGAGGGGACGGTAATGAATGTGACACATGGGGAGATGAGGGGACGGTAATGAATGTGACACATGGGGAGATGAGGGGACGGTAATGAATGTGACACATGGGGAGATGAGGGGACGGTAATGAATGTGACACATGGGGAGATGAGGGGACGGTAATGAATGTGACACATGGGGAGATGAGGGGACGGTAATGAATGTGACACATGGGGAGATGAGGGGACGGTAATGAATGTGACACATGGGGAGATGAGGGGACGGTAATGAATGTGACACATGGGGAGATGAGGGGACAGTAATGAATGTAACACATGGGGAGATGAGGAGACGGTATTGAATGTAACACATGGGGAGATGAGGGGACAGTAATGAATGTGACATATGGGGAGATGAGGGGACAGTAATGAATGTAACATATGGGGAGATGAGGGGACAGTAATGAATGTAACATATGGGGAGATGAGGGGACAGTAAGGAATGTAACATATGGGGAGATGAGGGGACAGTAAGGAATGTAACATATGGGGAGATGAGGGGACAGTAATGAATGTGACTCATGGTGAGATGAGGGGACAGTAAGGATATGTTCACAAGGTGGATTCCACCTGGAATTCCATTCTGCTGCAGTTTTTGCCGTGGATCCACACGTGGCTGCAGCCATCAGTGGGAAAAATTTGCGAGCACGTTTTTTGACGTGTATTCAAGAAAAAAAAGTCGTATGTTACTTCTTCATGCGGATCCATGAAAAAATGTGTCAGACATTCAGTACGCGGATTTTGCCCACTGACAGATCTAAATCCACATATTGATCACGAGCAAAAGCCATAAATAGTGCCAAATGGTATCAGATAGAATGCCCTCATAGTGACCCATAGAGAGCGACCCAATAAATAGGGCAAGATACTGAATGCCACCCGAGTGCTACACAGAGTGCCCTCATAAATAGTATCAGATAGAGTGTCCCCACAAATAGTGCTAGACAGAGCGCCCCCATTAATAGTGCTAGATAGAGTGCCCCCATAAACAGTGTACACAGGCAGCTTGCGTGCCCCTATGAACAGCTCGGTCACACATGCCTGACAGTGACCCTATAAAGAGTAGCAGCCATAGTGTCCCAGTAAACAGTTCAACCCCAACAACAGCCCCGTTCACAATATCAGAGCACTGCACAGTGCCAGCCCCGGGGTGCCCACGTTAGCAGTGCCATATGACAGAATTGGAGGCAGGTTCACACGGATGGTATATTGATAGAATATCTCATCATTGTCTGATTAGTGAGGGGTCCGCTGTTGGGACCCCTACAATCCCCACACCTTGCTGTAAAGGAAGTGCAGCTGCATTCACCAGCATTATTATGAGAAAAAAGCTAAAGGGACAGTTGAGCCGTTACCCGGGGGGTGCAGACATCCATGGATATCACATAGCATCAGATATCACATAATATGCCATCAATGACATTATGTGTTGGGTAGGATTATCCCTTCAAATGCAGTTTAATAAGCAGACACTAGAGGGAGGCACTGAGCCAACATAGTTAATACACTACATAGCTGTGCCATCTATAGACATCAATGCCCTCCTCATCTGCGTTCTTGCGTTGTGGCACATGTGGACGATAGTGATTATCATCCATATGTAAAGAGACCGTCCTTAAAGGGGTTTTTTAACGGCCAATTTTTGGTTTAACATTTTTCTTTTTTTTCTCCCCATTAAAAAAAAACAAAAAAAAAAAAAACATACCTTATTTATTTGTCCGGCAACATATCCACCTGAGGGCTTGATTTTTACGGACAAGTTGTATGTTTCAATTGTATTATTTAATGTACCACATAATGTACTGAAAAGCTTTTAAAGGGGTTGTCCCGCGCCGAAACGTTTTTTTTTTTAATTCAATAGGCCCCCCGTTCGGCGCGAGACAAACCCAATGCATGGGTTAAAAAAAACAAAAACGTTTAGTACTTACCCGAATCCCCGCGCTGCGGCGACTTCTTATTTACCTTACCAAGATGGCCGCCGGGATCTTCACCCACGATGCACCACCGTCTTCTCCCATGGTGCACCGTGGGCTCTGTGCGGTCCATTGCCGATTCCAGCCTCCTGATTGACTGGAATCGGCACACGTGACGGGGCGGAGCTACGAGGACCAGGTCTCTGGCACGAGCGGCCCCATTCACCAGGGAGAAGACAGGACTGCGCAAGCGCGTCTAATCAGGCGATTAGACGCTGAAATTAGACGGCACCATGGCGACGGGGACGCTAGCAACGGAGCAGGTAAGTGAATAACTTCTGTATGGCTCATAATTAATGCACGATGTACATTACAAAGTGCATTAAAGGGGTTGTCCCACGCCGAAACGGGTTTTTTTTTTTTTCAACAGCCCCCCCCCCCCCGTTCGGCGCGAGACAAACCCGATGCGGGGACCTAAAAAAAAATCCGCACAGCGCTTACCTGAATCCCCGCGCTCCGGTGACTTCTTACTTACCGGTTGAAGATGGCCGCCGGGATCTTCTCCCTCGGTGGACCGCAGCTCTTCTGTGCGGTCCATTGCCGATTCCAGCCTCCTGATGTGCCGATTCCAGCCTCCTGATTGGCTGGAATTGGCACGTGACGGGGCGGAAAACACGGAGCCGGCATCCGGCACGAGCGGCCCCATTGAGAAAAGAAGAAGACCCAGACTGCGCAAGCGCGTCTAATTTGGCGATTAGATGCTGAAAATTAGACGGCACCATGGAGACGAGGACGCTAGCAACGGAACAGGAAAGTGAATAACTTCTTATAACTTCTGTATGGCTCATAATTAATGCACAATGTACATTACAAAGTGCATTAATATGGCCATACAGAAGTGTATAACCCCACTTGCTTTCGCGGGACAACCCCTTTAAACATTTCTAAGTGAGCTGAAATGAAAAACAAACCCTCAGGTTTGCCATTTTTTGTAAAGGGGGGGGGGGGGGGTTACAGTAAACAACCTGCAGCTAAAATGACATGTTGACTTTATTTTGTCAGAATAATTACAACAATATCAGATGTATCTAGTTTAGAGATGAGTGAACTAGGGTACTCGAGATGCTCGTTACTCGAGACGATCACCACGCGGTACTGGAGTCAATTGCATTGCCTTCCTCGCATGTTTAGCGCCATTTTCTAGCCATTAAAGAGAGAAGGCATTACCACTTCCTGCTGTGACGTGCCCCCCTTCCCCCAGTAGTGAGTGGCTGGGCCGATCAGGTGACCGCCGAGTACTTAAACTGGTCCCGCCCGCGGCTCGCCTCAGACGCATGCTGGCAGGGGTTAGGGAAAGTGCTGCTGCTGATATAGGGACAGTGTTAGAGTAGGATCCTGTCGTCAAGAACCCCAACGGTCCTTCTTAGGGCTACTCCACATCGTCTGCATTACTGTTGTTGCTGGCTGGGAGCAGTAGTGCACCAATTTTTTTTTTAACCATCTCGGGCTGTGCAGGCCATTTCAACTTTAGCGTTCTCAGTCTGCAGTGTATTACGCAGAGTTTAGGGACGGAGCTGCCTATACAGGGAAAGTTTTACAGTACTCCTGATCCTCTGTGCAAGAACCCCAACGGTCCTTCTTAGGGCTACATCTGACCGTGTGCATTATAGTTGTGGCTGGCTGGTAGCAGTAGTGCATCAAGTTTTGTATTACGCATCTAGGCCTGTTCCCAGCCTTGCAGTTATAGCGTTCTCAGCCTGCAGTGCATAACGCAGAGTTTAGGGACAGAGCTGCTTCTATAGGGAAAGTTATACAGTCCTCATCCTCCGTACAAGAACCCCAACGGTCCTTCTTAGGGCTACATCTGATCCGTGTACTTTACAATTGTGGCTGGCTGGGAGCAGTAGTGCACCAACTTTTGTATTACGCATCTAGGCCTGTTCCCAGTCTTTCCGTAATAGCGTTCTCAGCCTGCAGTGCCGTACAACCAGCTCTCACCATGAAACTGCACTCTAAGGCTGGGTTCACACAGGGCGGATTTGCCGCAGTTTTTCCGTTGCGGTTTGGCCGCAGAAGAAATGCTTCTGCGGCAAAACGACTTCAAAAGGTTAATTTTGGCTTGCGGATTTTCCTGTGGAAAAATCCGCAAGCATTCTTTTCCGCAGTTTTTTAAAAGTTTTTGCCGAGTATTTTGGTAGGGATTTTGCTGCGTCCATAGAGGTCTATGGAAAAAAGAGCTGCGGAAAAGACAGAAGAGTGGACATGCTGCATCTTTGAAAAACGCTCCGCAGTTGCATTTACGCACTGCGGCTGTGCGGAAAAAATCCGCCCTGTGAGAACAGCTTTTTTGCAAAACTCATTTGTGCTGCATTGCACTGCAAAGGCAGCGGTTTTGCCGCAGTGCGGATATGTAACGGCAATCCGCGGCAAAACCGCAGCAAATCCGCCCTGTGTGAACCCAGGCTAACATTTCCTAGCCTACTGCAAACAACTTCAGTTATACCGTTCTGTGTCTGCAGTGCATTAGACAGAGGTCTCACCGCTAAACAGTACTGTAATATTTCCTGGGCCACTGCAAAATATTTCAGCTCTGCCGCTGTGCAGAGCGTCTCACCATACCCTTTTCTTGGTGGGGTTGAGATAGCCACAGTTACCAGCACTATCCACTGGCTTTAGAGTCTTCTCCCACTCCATACAGCCTCTATTATCTACAAATCTCTGCGAGCAGTAAATTACCCCTAGGTATCAGCGCAAGACAGCGGGTTAATTTTTTCAAGTCACAGCATAGCATTCCACTATCTACAAGTCTCTGTGTGCGGTGAATTAAGCCATAGTTGTCAGTGCTGTACAGTCGGCTAATTAATTTGGGCCCTGCTCTATTCTTAATCCGCCATGATGAGGAGTAGGGGTAAGGGTCGAGGGCACGGACATCCAAGTGAGGGTGTGGGTCATCAGATTAATCACCAATAGAACATATATATGACCATTTGGGACGCCAACTTCCACAGCCCACGAGTTTGCATGATCTAGAGCAGTGGTCCCCAACCTTTTTGGCACTAGGGACCGGCTTCAAGCAAGACCATTTTTACAAGGCCCGGCAGAGTGGGGCGGGACATGGGTGGGGCTTTGGTTATATGGGGCGGGGTTATGAAGGGGGCAGTATAATATATCCCCCCCCCAGCCTGGCAGCACACACATAGAGCAGTATATAATGTATTTCCCCCTGCCCCCCCAGCACACACATAGGGCAGCAAAAATTTATCCCCCCCCCCCCCAAGCACACACATAGGGCAGCATATAATTTATCTCCCCCCCCCCAGTAATAGGAAGCCCCCACTCCTCAGTAATAAGCAGCCCCCCCCCCAGTAATAGGCAGCCTCCTCCACAGTAATAAGCACCCCCCACCCCAGTAATAGGCAGCCACCACCTCTCAGAAATAAACAGCCCCCCTAGTAATAAGCACCCCCCCCCCAACCCATATACTTACCTCCTCCCTGCTGTCAGCGTCGCTCCCTCTCTAATTGCCCTGAGCACACTGTAGTCAGTGTGTAGCCTGGCATGCTTCCTCCCCGAGTCCTCTCCTGCGGAACTAATGAGCAGGGGACTCGGGGAGGAGGATCCTGGCTGCACACTGACGTCAGTGTGTGCTGGATCGGTGGGAATAGCGCGATTACCAGCGGGGAGCTGCGACACCTGAGCTGGTAATCGCTTTAGTGGTGAGCGGCGTCGGCACGCCGCACATGGCACGAGGCAGCGGGCCTTGTGTTTAGAACAAAACTTCCCGCCGATGCCGCGGACCGGCGCTAAACACCTAAAGAAAGGCAGTACAACAGGGTACTAGAGCCTCCATGCCCACTGTATCACATGCTGTATCCCAGCTAGAGGTAGTACAACAGGGTACTAGAGCCTCCATGCCCATCCATATTGCATCTTGTATCCAAGCTAGAGGCGGTACAACAGAGTACTAAGCCACCATGCCAGCCCGTATCACATCTTGTATTCAAGCTAGAGGTGGTACAACAGGGTACTAGAGTCTCCATGCCCGCCTGTATCATACCTTGTATCATAGCTAGAGGCAGTACAACAGGGTACTAGAGTCTCCTTTCCGGCAAAAAAACAAAAAAGAAAAACAAGCACTCAGAGGATCCATTGATGGAAAAATAAAAAACATAATGTCTCCTGGAATGCAGCGACTGAAAAGGAAGTATAAAAAATACAAATTCAAAGCGCATCAATTCTGCTATAGATTTTTTTGGTTGGGTTTCTTACAGCGTTAATCATCAGCATAAATGACACAAAACATTTTTTCCACGGGCCGTAACGATTACGATGATACCAAAACTTTTTTTTTTGTTTTTTTCACTTTTTCGCAATAAAAACCCTTTTTTGGAAATTATTTTCTTTTTCTAAATCGCGACATTCAAAGTCCTATAACTTTTATTTTTCCATGGACGGAGCTCGGTGAGGGCTTATTTTTTGCGAGACGAGCAGTAGTTTTTACTGGTACCATTTTGGGGTACATACGGATTTTTTTGATCACTTTTATTGCGTTTTTTGGGAGGCAAAATACTAAAAATTAGCATGTTGCCTCAGTTTTTTGCGTTTAACGCTTTTTGCCGTGCAGGATAAAAACCATGTTTGATTTATTCTACAAGTCTTTATGGACACGACGATACCAAATATGTGGGGTTTTTTATGCTAATATGAGAAAAAGCATTTAAAAAGTGGCAGGGAAGGAGATGCCCTCCCCACTGTTGCAGCGGGACGCCGGCTATGACTGACAGCCAGCTCCTCATATGTGATCTCGCGCTATCCCCAGGACGTAAGTTTACGCCCTGTCGCAGGAAGTACCCTGCTGCCAGGACGTAAACTTACGCCCTGGGGCGGGAAGGGGTTAATTAAAAAAAAAAAAAAGTAGTACAGCAAAAAAAAAATAAAAACAAAAAACCCTACACAAGTTTGGTATCGTATAGAATAAAGTTATCATGTCATTTTTGTATGTTGTAGAAACAAGACCACTGAAAGATGGCAGAATGTCAATTTTTTCCCCATTTCACTGCATTAGGAATTTTTTAAAAGTTTTTCAGTACCTTATATGGTACATTAAATAACACCATTGAAAAATACAACTCGTCCCGCAAAAAACAAGCCCTCATACAGCGACGTCGATGGATAAACAAAGGAGTTATGATTTTATAAAAGGGGGAGGAAAAAACAAACATGATAACAAAGGATGGCGTCCTGCCTCCCTCACACAGGCGATATTTTTGGCTTTAGGCGCAGCCTCTCACACGGCCTCAGACTGCTGCGATTTCCGTGTCTGGTCTATTTTTGAGCGTGTAGTGCTCCTCAATGACGAGGACTGCTGAAAGCCAGTGAAAACGTAACGTGCGGCAAAGCGCCGGAATTTAAATTGCGCTGCTTTCCCGCGTTCCTGTGTGAGGGAGGGGCTAAAAGCAGCCGGGTGCATATTTACTGTGGGATCCGCCTGTAGTTGCCATTTGAGTGGGCCTGCCCTTACTACCATCAGCTTGGTCCAAGGCCTTTCTTCCCCTCAGGTAACGCTGACCACAGTACACATCACCGTGTTCCCTGCCGCAGGCACTCCCCTCCTGTGCCGCTCACGTCCCCATATGAGCCGCACTACCCTCAGCCGCCAGAGGAGGCACGTTACCTTGTTCACGTGAGACAACCGTACCACGTGATGTAATGGGTCAGGTGCTTCATCACGTGTTGTGGTGACGTAAGAGGACCTTACGGAGAGGGAAAGGTAATGGGCTCCGCACTCCTCAGAGAAGCTGGCGGTTCATTCATAGCCGGTATATTGGGGGCACCATGCAGCGCAGTGTGGGTGCCTGGATGTGGAGATCCCTTCATACACGCCTGCTGAACGAGGGATGCGTCTAGCATTAACCCCTTCCTGCATGCTGGAGGCGGGATGTCTGGTATTAACCCCTTCATACACGGATATGCTTCTACTCTTGTTTCTCTATAGACCCCTGTAGCCTAAAATCAGAGCAGGGCACGTATATTGGTGGCTGCCTGTCTGGTCGTTTAGTATAATTGGCCGCCCATATGGCTATCAGAGTGCTGCTGACGGGCGCAGGAACGCTGTAGTGTCGATGCACCTTCATTCTTCTGCTTGGCAGAAGTACTGGCAGTGAGATTCCTACTGGCTGGGCAGTAAGGCCTCCTTCCAACGAGCGCTGACGGGCTCCGCCGCGTAATATTCCGCAGTGAAGCCCGTCACGGCGCCCCCATACTTACCAGCGGAAGATAGCGTGAAGACGCTTCCCCGCCCACCGCCGTCGCGTCATGTGACACGCCCATCGCGTCACATGACGCGGCCGGCCGTGTCACGTGACTCGCCGGCCGCGTCATATGACGCGCGGCGGTAGGCGGGGAAGCGTTTTTTCACGCTATCTTCCGCTGGTTGCAGTGGGAGATAGCGTGAATGGACGGCTTCCATTGACTGCAATGGAAGCCGTCAGCGCGTACACCCGCAGCAAATAGAACATGCTGCGGGTGAGGACGGGAGATTTCATGGTGCGTAATTCCGCGGTGGAATTACGCATCGTGAGCATTGAGCTATTAGGTTCAATAGAACCTAATAGCAGGGGGCAAAGCAGCGGATTTTTGCCGCGGATTTACGCGGCGTAAATCCGTTCGTGGGAAGGAGGCCTAATGGTGTATCGTGGTCATACTACATCATACGGCCAAAGGCTGTACAGTTAGAACTTCCCAAAGCAGAGCGCATGACGGTCCTAGAGGTGCAAAGGAAGAACAATGGTGGCGCCCGACTGTCCTGCATACGTTCTTGTGCGGAATCAGGAATGCGCCTTTCCTTCCAGTTATGGCTGTGGCTCAGGGCTTATTCAGACGACCGTATATCGGCCGGGTATTCACGCCGGCCGATATACGGCGTCTCTCTCTGCAGGGGGAGGAGGCTGGAAGAGCCGGGAGCAGTGCTCTGACCTCCCGCCCCCTCTCCGCCCCTCCACACTATTTGCAATGAGGGGAGATGGGACGGGGCGGAGCTAATTCCAGGAACTTAGCCCCCGCCTCCATCCTGCCCCTTCTCATTGCAGATAGTGGAGAGGGGGCAGGAGCTCAGTGCAGTGCTCCCGCCTCTTCCAACCTTCTCCCCCTGCAGAGAGGGACACCGTATATCGGCCGGCGTGAATACGCTTACAAATAAAGAACGTATCTAGCTGCCTACACGCGGGTGAGTGCGATCTCAGGTGGAGAAATTCGGCCCCATATTGCGCTCGTCAATGTGAATTTTCACAGCAACGTGAGGCATTTTACTGACAAAAGTGTCTCCCATCCTTTCTGTGGAGCAGTGATCCTCCGCCAAGTGTTACCATTGTTTTCAATGGGTAACCTCGCATCACACTTACGTACACCTCGCACGCCGTGCAATGCAGTTTCCTGTTCCATTGAAAACAGTGGGTGAAGCGTTCCAAGGGTCGCAAAAATATAGCACATTGTTTCCTGCACCGCATTGTTAACAACTCACTGCAGGACGCACAGATCTGGCGCTACTATTGTTCTGGATTATGATTTTCTCCAGCAGGCTTCGGGGTATTTTGCCGCTTCCGAATTGTATCGTGTGCACACATCATCGAACCAGATCAGACACAAATGCTGGTCTAAAACTGGGAGAGTCTCTACAATGTATAGAGGCTCAAGCCTTTTATTATAACACATGACAACCGCCCTTCAATGGGCGTGCAACAGATTACATCAGTAACATATAAGATTCTCATTTGTCGGATCATATAGAATCTCCCACCTCTCTGCCCACCCTCTTCCAAGTGCTGATGTAGCATGGACCTTTGTCCTAGCTCCAGTCATGTCTGTGTATAAGCAAGTCTTATCAACATGTGCTCAGGCTGAAGCAATTCCTTTGTTTGTAGAAGTTTCAGGATGGGAGGGGTGAAGAAGTGCTAGTTCAACACTCAGTGTTGTACACAAATATACATGTAACACTATGACCCTTAACTCTTAGAGGCTTCTTGTGCAATTCCTATGTACTTAGCTAACATTAACATCATACATCCATTGTCTAGCAAATACCATGATTAGATTGTGTGTGTGTCCTTTAAACTCCACAGAGCTAAGAGTCATTACAACAGCAAAATACATTTCGTTTATACAAATCGATAGACATTTTATACCAGCAATCATAATGTCTATCACACTATGAGGCCCATTTTTTTGAATGGAGTCCTATACGTGAGCGATCGCAGCGAGTCGTATCTTTTCCTGTTCCTCGGAAAGCATCGCCCATTCCTTTCAATGGAACAGTAAAACACATGACACAGTGTGCAATGTGAGGAATCCCACTGAAAACAATGGGAACCGCTCATCCTCCGACGTGGCAGAGGATCGCTGCTTTACTGAAGTGATGGGAGGCGGTTTTGCCATAAAAACATTTGGCATCGCGGTGAGAATGCACGTTAGCGAGCGCAATATTGGGCTGAGAAACTCCGGATGATATCCGCCCGCCCATGTGCAGGTAGCCTAAAGTAAATCTTATGGATTGCTTTTTTGTACATGTATGATAAATGTTAATAACATATATATTCTTTTATAAATGTATAGATTCTTTGGTGTCTTCCGTTATATATTTGATAACTATCAAAAAATGACATAAACCCCTTAACAACACAGGATGTAAGATTACGTCCTCCACGTTTGGGGTATCCATTGAGGGAGATCATGGGGTGATTCCCTTTCATACAGCGCAGGTGCCAGCTGTTTCTGACATCCGCCTGCAACATCCATCGGCCAATGTTCCAGCGGGCCGTGCGGGTGTCATGGCAGCTTGGGGCCTTCTTGAAGGCCCCAGGACTGTATTAGCAAAATGCCTATCAAACCATGCCTGAGGCATGGCTTGATAGGATGCCTGTTAGGCCACAGTCAGACGGGCGACTTTTCGCACAATTTGCGCATGCGTCTGGCGATTTTATTTTTTTTTTTTAAACCATTGCTTTGCAATGGTATCGGACACATGAGCGCTTTTTATGCGCTCGTCCGATAAATTATAGAACAGAAATCGCAGTTCGCACCTATGTGCGATCTGCGATTCCTGTTCTCTTCTCTATATGCGCTCAACGGGGCTGGCGGCAGCAGCGACGACCCCATTGAGAACATATAGAAGACAAATCATTCTTCTCTGCCACAGCTGTAACAGCTGTGGCAGAGAAGAACGATGTTTGCCCATTGAATTCAATGGAGCTGGCAATACAGCCGGCTCCATTGAAAGCAATGGGCTGCCGGACAGCGCTGGATGAATTGTCGGGAAGGGCTTAAATATATAAGCCCTTCCCTGCAATTCATCCAGAAATGTGTTAAAATAAAAAATATATATATACTCACCTTGTCCCAGGAGTCGGAGTTCAGCACGGCCGGCCTGCAGTGGGTGTGAAGGGGGTGTGACTCAAAGCTGCCCCTGATTGGCTCAGGGCTGAGCCAATCAGGGGCAGGTCTGCCTCACACCCACTGCAGGCCGGCCGCGCTGAACTCCATCTGCCGGGACAAGGTAAGTATATATATTTTTTTTATTTTAACACATTTCTGGATGAATTGCAGGGAAGGGCTTATATATTTAAGCCCTTCCCGACAATTCATCCCGCACTCGCCCACAGCACATTGCTTTCATAGAGCCGGCTGTATTGCCGGCTCCATTGAATGCAATGCGCTGGACAGCTCCAGCCTGTTTCTAATGAAACGCGGCTAGGAGCAGCTTTTCGGGCGATTTTTGGGCATCGGTTACGCGATTTGCGGATGCGCATCCGTCATGCGATCCGCAAACCGTGCGAAAAAACGCCCGTGTGACTAAGGCCTTAGAATGCGGTATGATGTTATGCTATGACAGTACATCGTACTGCAGGAGCGATCAAAACATCACTAGTTCTTGTTCCCTCGGGGGACTTAAAAAAAAAAAAAAAAATGTCATTTTAAAAAAGTTTTACTAATTATGAAAAAAAAAACCGGTAATAAAAGTTAAAAAAATCCTTTTGCTATTTTATAATAAAAGAATCGAAATAATAAAACAAGAATACATGTTTGGTATCGCTGTGCCTGCAAAAGTCCGATCTATCAATGTAAAACATTATATACTCCGCATGGTGAACGTCGTCAGAAAAAAAATAAAGAATGCCAGAATTGCACTTTTATGGTCACTTCGTCTCCAAGAAAAAATTTAATAAAAAGTCATATGTACTCCAGAATGGTACCAACGAAAACTACAGGACATCTCGCAGAATATGAGATGTAGCATAACAATGTCAACGGAAAAACTAAAAAGTTATAGCTGTCAGAAAATGGCAGCAGATAGTAATTTTAAAAATTTTTTAATAAAAGCAATACAACAACAAAAACTTGGTAAATTTGGTATCCTAGTAATCGTACTGACCCTTAAAATAAAGTTATCAGGTCATTTTTGTTGCAATGTTTACACCGTAGAAAGAAGACGCAATCAAAGATGGCGGAATTTAAAATAAAAGAGTTATGATTTTTTAAAATTGGGGAGGAAAAAACAAAAATGGGGGAAAAAAAGGTGACAGTCCCTAACCCCTTCCCTCTATATGACGTACATTTACATCATGCAGCATTGGGGTATTATGAAGAGAGATCGTGGGGCGCCTGCTGTTTACTACAGCTGACACCCGCGGGCAATAGCTGCAATCAGCAGCACAGCCAATCGCGGTTTTTAACCCTTTAACGCCCCGTGTGAGATTGCAGGAAGCTGTGCTGGTGGCAGCCAGGGATGGATTGATAGGCTGCCTGTCAGATTGCAGTATGATGTAATGCCATGGCAGGAGCGATCAAGTTGTGGTCCTAAAAAAAAAAAAGTTAAAATCAGATCAATAAAGTTTTACTAATTGTGTAAAAAAAAAAAAAATTATAATAAAAATTTAAATCACCCTCCTTTTGCCATATCTATAATAAAATCTAAATCATAAAACAAAAATACATAATTGGTATCGCTGCGTCTGTAAAAGTCTGATCTATTTACAGCGCATTATTTACAGCACACGGTGAACTTCGTCCGGAAAAAAAAAAAGAACATCAGAAATGCACTTTCAGTCACCATCTCCCAGAAAAAATGCAATAAAAAAGCGATCAAAAAGTCTTATGTATTCCGAAATGGTACGAACATAAACTACAGGATGTCTCGCCAGAAATGAGCCCATACTCAACTATGTCGATGGAAAAATAAAAACGTTTTTTGCAGCAGAGAATAATTCTAAAAAATTAAATGTCTTGTATTTTTTTTCTTAGTAGTACAGCAAAAAAACACTATAAAAGTTTGGTATAATAATAATAGTAGTAACTCATAGAATAAGGTTATTGTGTCATTTTTGTTGTAGCTAGAAACAGGATGCACTGAAAGATGGCGGAATGACGTGGGTTTTTTTGTTTTTTTTTTAAATTTTACTCCACTTAGACTTTTTTAAACATTTTTCAGTACCTTATAAGGTACATTAAATAGCACCATTGAAACATACAACTCGTCCCGCAAAAAACAAGCCCTCATACATGGACAAATAAGGGAGATACAATTTTTTAAAAGGGGGGAGGAAGAAACAAAAGTAGAAAAAAAAGGCGCTGCATCATTAAGGGGTTAAAAGAGAATTATTTTTTTCCCCTTTAACAAAAATATTCCATAGGGTGCGTTCAGACGCAGCTGCAGATTTACACCAACGTTACGGAAACGGTGCGGATTTCACCCTTTCCATAGAAGGGGTAAAGTCCGCTGCAGATCTGCACCAAGAATGATACGGAAATGATGCAGACTTTCCACTAGGTGTGAACGTACCCATAAATGGATTCTAATTAGTGATCTTTATCTCTAGCACGTTCATATAGCAGTGCAGTAGTCGGTGTATGACTGGATACGCAGATAACATCACACTAACGTCTGTTTGTCATTCTTACAGGATGAAACATTTATCGTCTCTGACAATCTGCCCGCATCTCTGGCGCTCCATGCCATGCCATCTCTCTGAGCTCCGCCTGGATTATGTTCTGGCAGGTGGTCAGTCCTTTCAGTTGGTTTGGTTTTGGTGTATTTTTTGTTTCTTTTATAAGTGTAACATATTCCTGATAACAAGTAAATGTACTACGTTTGTCCCCCTTTGTGACTGCAAACTTCTTGCTAATTCGTGACTGGAAAACTCTGTAGCTTATCTCCCGCAGCCTCATTTTAGCACCCTTACTTTTTCCGGAACACATTAGGCCTCATGTCCTCGGAGCGGAATCCGACCCTGCTTACCCGTTCGGGTCTTCTGTGTGTCTGTCCGGATCTTCAATTTTCTTCACTGCAGATGTGTGCAGGAGCGCCGGCCATCGCACATGTGCAGTGGAGATTTTTTTTAAACTCCTGCTTTACCGTGGGAACCGCACTGCAATGGAGCATGCTGCGACTTGTTTTCTGTGCTAAAAGGTCAGCAAAACAAATCTGCATGCTTTTACCCCTTAGTGACGGCCCCATAGTGTTTTTACATCCTAGCTAAGTGGGCTTTAATCCCAGAGGACGTAAAAACATGCATCTTCTAAGGATTAAAGCCCCATGGGCTGTGGACGTGACAGCTCCATGTTGTCGGTTCCAGGGGGTAGCTGACAACATGGAGCAATCATGAGGGCCCACGGGGAGCCCCCACCCAGCAATGCGATCGGTGCTATCCGATGGATGGCGCCGATCGCAATAAGGTAAATAAAAAGTTAAAGTTTCAGCTCCCCTCACAGAATGTACCCACGAGGGAGGCTAAAACTACTCACCTCCATCCTGCGTGATGTCCGGCGACGATCTGGGCGGGAGCGGACCCTCCGGCGTCTTCTGCGCATGTGCGCCTTAGTTAAAATGGTGATGCATGTGCAGATAACCAGATCGCCATGGGGCATTTGAAATCTCCTGTTTTCCGGCTACTGAAGGTAGCCGGGAGGCAGGAGATGTTGCCGGGCTCCGTGATCGCCGCTATCCAATGGATATCCTATAAGTCTTCAGTAGGGGCAAAAAATAATGACCTTATTTATGGAGAATGAACGTCTCTAGAGAGCTCAAACACCTTTGAGACGCCTCAGAGATTCCTATTACCAACATGTTAGAATCCAAGCAATCCCTGAGTCAAGGTAAAAACCCTGCAACTCTCCGACTGCTCAGCGCCCATCAGTCCTGGGCAGGTACTTAGTGAGTATGCTCGCTCATCTCTACGCTTAAGTAATACGGATATGCCCCCTTGTTTCTTCTGCCCATGAACATATTACATATATCATATCTGCACTTGTATTTTTATATAGAGTCTCGGTCAACACAGTCAATAGCAAGTCAGGACCCCAATGCTGAGATTACAGAGGCAGTGGCACCAATCTAGCATTGCGTCCCATTCACAATGTTTCCCCCATACAGGGGTTCCCCAATAGCATCCTTATTTCAGAACATTCAGTGTTGAGATATTACAATCTCCTCTGAGCATCCCCAGTCCTCCGAGAACAAGACCTTCACACATGTGGTGCGTCCGCTACCTTTAGATGGCGCTTTCCCTCCTACCTTTATATCTCAAGTTACTTCCCAAGATACTTTAGGCTGTATTCACACGGGGCGGTTGGAGTTCAGTAAAAAACAACATTGACCAAACTGCCCACGTTTTTGCTACGGCTTTGATGCAATTGTGGTGAAAACTGAAACCGCATCAAAACCGCGGCAACAACATAAGCAGTTTTCCCGCTGCGGTTTTGTACATTGTTTCCACCATAAATCCCGGCCAGCGGCCATATTTACCTATACAGTGGTACCTCGGGTTACGAGTGCCTTGGCTGGAGAGTTTTTCACTTGCGAGCAGGCTCTTTCCCTAATTTTTGCTCCAATTTCCGAGCAAAAATTTGGGATACAAGCCTGCTTGCAAGTCAAAAACTCACAAGCTAAGGCTCGGGGGGGAGCGGGAGTTTCTATACTCACCTGTCGCCGGCGTGTCGTCTTCCCAATGGTCTGCAGGCTGTCACTCCCTCCTCTACGCTGACAGAGAATTGCTTTCTGGATCTGGGGCTTAAATGTCCTGCCTCCAGCAAGCATTGAATTTAATAAATGGTAGAGCGCTGCCTGTGATTGGCTGAGCACTGTGACCAATCATAGGCATCGCTCAGCTGTTCAATAAATGGCTGAGCGCTGCCTGTGATTGGCTGAGCACTGTGACCGATCAAAGGCATCGCTCAGCTGTTGTTCAATGAATGGCTGAGCACTGCCTGTGATTGGCTGAGCACTCAGCCAATCAGACGCAGCCCTTTCAGCAGCGGGGATTTTAAGTCCCTGCCTGCTGAAAAGCTTCACAGCCGTGCGGGGAGAAGACAGGCCAGTATAGATTTTACTTTTTACTACAGCTAGGGATGATTTTTTAGGCTTCGATTTAAAGCCCTTCCCCTAAAATTACTGCAGGTGTGACGGCAGGGCATTGCAGTGGCCCCCGGATCCCCCACAAGCTGGGAGCGCCTCACACGGAGAGTATGTGTGTAATACGCACCAAGACGGTGCACGCCGCTGTCTGTTTTGCGCTCACATTCTGTCCGCTGTCCCCGGAGGCACAAATAGAGCCATGTAGCGGTTGTTACCGGGTCTTACACACTCCACACAGTAAAGCCGCTGCTCATTTACATGTGAAGGTACACTTGTTTTACAGCCCCAAAATACCAGAATTTCTGCCTAATAGTCTCAGCATTGTGATGCCCTTTAAGGCTCATTCACACGAGCGTGCGGGAAATCGCTGGGTGTATAAGGGGGCGACCTGCTGATTGGGGGTCTCACTGCTCAGAGCCCACCGATCTAGAGAACAGGACTCCGATGTCCCCCTCTGCCCGGCACTTCAGGGGTCGCCCCTCCCCCGCAGGGACACCATTGTGGCTGGCCACGAATCAGCTTCAGTGTGGCTGATGGACGGGCGGTGCGGCTACCTCGGCAGCCCCATGTAAAGTGACAGGTGTCAGCGCACAGCGTGATCCAGCCAGTTACCTCCTCACACAGGATTACCAGTGTGACCGCCATACCGCCACATACTGCATATCTCACACATGCCGTCCTGCACGGTCTTCCTGGTTTCCCGCTGTCACCCGGCGGCATGGTGTATAAATGCCACAATAATTGTGCCCAGAGGTTTATATGCCACCATGGGAAACAGGGCTGCAGTGCAGACAATACACCACAACATGCCGGGTCCTGGAGAGGCCGTGAGAACTGCGAGCAGCACAACACAGAGGGGGATTACATCTAACGCCATATCATACACACTACAGCACACAATACACAGGAGGGCGCCCCCTGGGGGAAGAGCCACAACTGCATGAGAGCGCTAACCATGAGGGAATACTAGCGCCCCTCACAGGAGCCGGCCGCGTCCCCCCTGTCAGCGCTGAGCTGCCGCTACAGGACGCTGCCAGCCTGACGGGCCTCCACGGATGAAGTTACCTCACGAGCCGCATCCTCCCGCCGCGCGGTCGGCCTCTGCTGACTGGATGCGCGCGGGCCGACCTCTGAAAGCCGCCTGCTGTGTCTTTCTCTCTCTCTCCCCCCGAATCTATAAAACCTATGTCCCGCCCACCACTTCCGGTTGGAGCCCCGATGAAGTGCAGGAATGTTCTGGAAGGAGGACGGCGGGTTTCCTGCTCCATGAGCCCCACGTGATCGGCTCCTTTCCCGCGCAGTGAGCTCTCTGCACTGAGGGGGGAAGCGTGAAAGGCGGCTGCGAGCTGAGGTGCCGGACAAGAGGCTTCACGGACTATGAGTGGGCTCCGTGCTCGGCTTATTAGACTGCTTTCTCATTGGCAGCAGTGTATGAAGAGACGGCCTGGTGTCAGTACAGCTGCTTGTGGGGCATTATGTGTCTAGGAAGTTGGGTGGGAAACAGTCAGCCATCTTGGAGGTAATCGGTGAGCCCCTCGCATTACTGACCGATACAAGCAGATGTGTCATATGGCCCAGACAACTACAGTTTGTGGTCAGCTGATAAGGGCTATGTGATATTATTCAACTAAACCACCGAAACAGAAATACTGGGGTGGTGCGGTGCATAGCTCTACAGCTGCGTCCCCGAGGTGGTGCGTTGTGTGGCCCCGGTGGCTGCGTCCCCGGGGTGGTGCGGTGCGTGGCCCCCGCCGGCTGCGTCCCCGGGGTTGGGCGGTGCGTGGCCCCCGCTGGCTGCGTCCCCAAGGTTGGAGTTTTGCTCTGTATGGCTTGTGGTCGCTGCTCCTTGCTGCTCACCCTTCACCCCCATTGACCCCAATGATATGGTTGGATGACGACACAAGATCTCTGCTGGCCCGGCTACAGTCTGCTGTCACCTTCGGGGCCTGAAGGAACAAAAATGGCTGAACCACTTCCCTGCCCGCCTGATGCATACTGTTCACAGTACTCATCCGTAGCCTAAACCAGAGTTGCACAACCATATTTGTGCACACAATATGCTGAAAATAGAACCCATTGTTTCTTTCCCCCTCCATCCTCTCCCCAGTGGGTTCGTTCACACGCACGTATTTGGCGCTCGTGCACAATGCGGTTGTGCAATAAAAATGTACAGCCTTTTCTATCTCTCCGTGCATTTGTGCATAGAGAGAACATTTGGAACTCCTGAAGCTATCAGCCATTTAAATGGCTGAGAGCATTGGTGCATGTTTTTTTTTTTTCCGCATGCAATTGCGCACATCTTGCGTAGTTTACAGTGCATTTTGCATGGGCAAATCCCACTTCGCAAATACGCTTACACTACGCTCTGATCGGACTTGGCAGCACTGGTTACTCCGCAGGTGTGATGTCTTAGACTAATGCAGTGTGCAGCAGGCGGTCCGAGAAGCTGGGCGGCCATCTTCATGTCTCCAGGTCTGCTTTAGGGGTTTTCTCACTAGACAGTATATCCCATCTGCACAGGACCCCCAGTGAACAGCGCACTCTGAACGCACTGTGACTGGAGTAGCGGTGCGCATGCTTAAGCGCCATTTCACTCCCTTCTATAAGATGAATGGAGGTTGCTGAGCGCAAAAAAGCGATAGTCACGCATGTACACCGCTGCTCCATTCCACGAGGCATTCAGGGGGGATGCTGCTCTCTGGACCGCTGGGGGGTCTCAGTCGTTGGATCCTCAGTGATTAGACATCTGCAATACTGTGGGGTTTTCCAGAACTGAATTATTAAGCCAAGGATACAGACCTAATTTCTCCCCCAGATTTTTGATTTCAATAAATTGTAACTTGCCCAACTTTCAATAAATCATAACTAATTTTCTGCTGCCGTTGTATGAGGGCTTGTTTTGTTTTGTGGGAGTTGTATTTTTTAATGGCACTATTCAAGCCCTATAGAGGTATAAAAAGTCCATGTGCACTAATTATGTCCCATGTGAAAGGTTGCTTAATAGCAAGTAGAGCCAGGCTTCCACTAAATATAGCAACTACAGAGCCACACACTCCCACCCCAAACCGCAACTACAGAGCCACACACTCCCACCCCAAACCGCAACTACAGAGCCACACACTCCCACCCCAAACTGCAACTACAGAGCCTTTACTTTTTGCAGTAATAAAAAGTTTTTTTCTTTTAGTCCTTTTAAGGGGATTTGAACTTGTGATTGTTTGATCACTCTTACAGTATAATGCAATACCATAGTATTGCATTATGCCACATTTTGACAGGCTTTGTGGATCTTTATTTGCAATTTCGTGGGGTACTGGTGGATTATGTCGCCACCGGAAGCTAGGGATTTGACAGTAGGAACACCCCTAGCTCCCGATTGGCTCAATGCTTTAAGGTGCTAGGAGCGTGTGGAAGTATTTTTGCCTGCCCTGCCCTGTTATGGTAAGGGGTTAGTTTTCCCCTTAGGCTTAGCTTATTTGCTGTAAATGCTGCCATGTTACAGCATTTACAGCGAATAAGCGAAGCCAAACAGGAAAACTAACCCCTAACCAGGCAGGGCAGGCAAAAGTACTTCCACATGCTGCAGCCATCAGTCAGTGCTCGTTGTGGGCCGGTCTGCCGCCGGCGGTGTGCTCTGTGGCGCCCCGCTAATTCACAGTTGTGGTCTGCTGTCCCTCAGCCAGCGCCACTCCTGCTTTGGCCACTGTCTCCTCGTGCTGTGTGTAACGGCACTTGGGGTATTTCAGAGGCTGGCAGTCGCAGCCTCTGCACTGTCCTCTGGTGCCTCCAGCCTCTGGCAGCTGTGCAGCTCGATGCAGTCCTCTCTGTCGCTTCCCAGGCTCGGCGCTGTCCTCTGCCGCCACTGCTCCCAGCCACACCGCAGTCCTCTGTCCCCAGCCAATCAGAAGTTGACAGGTGTATTATGTCGCCACCCCTTACTTCCGGTGACGACATAATACACCAATACCATTTAGTGGAAACCTTGTGGCTCTGTAGTTGCTGTTTAGTAGGGGGTGGACGTTGTAGCTCTGTATTTGTTGTATAGGGAGAGACCTCGGGGCTCTGTAGTTTGGGGGGGCGGGGGGACCTTGGGGCTCTGTAGTTATATTTAGTGGAAACCTTCTTGTTGTATATGCTATTATGGGGGAAGGGTGGGGAACCTTGGGGCTCTGTAATTGCAGCATGTGACTGCAGCATGTAAAGGGCTGTCACCATGGGTCCCCCCAGAATGTGATCAGGGAGTCCTGATGGGTCTCTGTGGAAGTCCCCTAAAGAGACAAAACGAAAAAAAAAATTGTTAAAAATTATTTAAAAAATAAAATAAATAAAATTAAATTAAAAACACTTGTCTGCCTTTACTTTATGAAAAATTAAAAATACAATTACACATGTGGTATCCCTGCGTCGTAATGACCCAGAGAAGGAAGTTAGTACATTATTTAACCCCTTAATGACACGGTCCCTTTTTTTCTTCTTTCCCCAATTGTTTTTTTCCTCCCCCCGTTTAAAAAATCATAACTCCTTTATTTATCCTTCGACGTCGCTGTATGAGGGCTTGTTTCTTGCGGAACGAGTTATATTTTTCAATGGTGCTATTTAAAGTACCATATAATGTACTGAAAAACTTTTACAAAAATCTAAGTGGAGTAAAATGAAAGAAAAATGACATTCCACCATCTTTCAGTGCGTCTTGCTTCTATGGTAGAGAAACTGCAACAAAAATGACCTGATAACTTTATTCTATGGGTCAGTACGATTACTATGATACCAAATGTGTAAACTTTTTTTTACTATAGCACTTGTATTTTTTTGCAAAGACATTTCATTTTTTAAAATTATTTTCTGCTGCATCTTCTGCGCGCAATAACTTCTTTATTTTTCCATCGACATACTTGAGCAAGGGCTCGTTTTTTGCGGGACGTCCTGTAGTTAACGTTGGTACCATTTTGGAATACATACGACTTTTTGATCACTTTTTATTGCATTTTTTCTGGGAGACAGGGTGACTGAAAAAGTGCAGTTCTGGCGTTCTTTATTTTTTTTTTCGGATTACGTTCACCATGGGGGGTAAATAATGCACTATTTTGATAGATCAGACATTTACGGACGCGGCGATACCAAATATGTATTTTTCTTTTATGATTTAGATTTTTTATTATAGATATGGCAAAAGGAGGGGGATTTAACTTGTATTACTTTTTTTCCCTAATCTCCCTACAAATTTTTTCACAAAAGTTATGCAATACATTATATATACCCAAAAATGATGCCATCAAAAAGTACAACTTCTCCAGCAAAAAAACAAGCCCTCACATGGCCGTGTCAATGGAAAAATGAAAAAGTTATAGCTCTTGGAACGCGACTGCAAAATTAGTTAAAATTAAATGATTGTCCAATTTAAAAAAACCTGCCCTGATGGGCACGACAGGGGGGTAGGAAACCCGCCACTCAAGGGGTTAATGTTTTCCACCTATCATAAATAGAGAGTGGGTCACGGCTTATCTTGGCCGACAGCAAGTGTGTGTAAAGTGCTGATATTAGTCCTCTAGGTCCCTGTAATTTAAGAATACCTACTGTTGGGTATTTGGAGATTTTGGTAGAATTCGGTGGAAATTCTGCATTCAAAGCATGTCTCAACTGAAAGTACCTGAAAAGTTGAAGTCTAGGTACTTTTAGATTCTCTCGTAATTGTATATAGGACAGCAGTATATTATCCTCGTATATATCTCCTAGAGTTTGTATCCCTAGTTTAACCCAGTATCCAACACCCTGCATCATCTTGAGTGAGGGCAAAGTAGGGTTATTCCATAAAGGAGTGTCAGTCATTGTATCTGTGTATTGTTGGATACGCTTTGCTGCGCGCCACACAGGGCCACTTTATGCATGGTTATAAGTCTTGATGATTTTCTAAAATCTGGATGTTCCAAAAACCCAATTAGATTCTGACCCTCTAACTCATGGGCTAGGTAATGATCTGTGATTGGCATCTCTTCCCAAAATGAACCAATCCCTGAGATTACGTAACTGTCTTGCTATGTAATACACTTTAAAGTCGGATAACGCCATTCCGGCTTGGTTTTTAGGGCGTTGTAGTGCAGTGAGTTTAAGCTTGGAGTGAGACGGGCCCCAAACAAATCTAATACCGACAGTTTAAGGTTTGGAAGAAACTTTCTGGAACTTTAACCGACATATGTTGTAACGAATATAAACATTTGGGTTGGATTACCATCCTAATAAGGTTTATACGACCTGCCACGGATATAGGTAATTTCCACCAGGCCTTCATTTTCGTTTGTATTAGGTTTTGCAGCGGACTTGTAGTTTTTATGGTCTTGCACTATATTAATTCCTACATACTTGAATTTGGTTATTTCCAATAGACCACAGGCTGACACATCAGAAATTGTGGTCGCGTTTTGGGCTGTATACATTATTGCAGATTTGGACCAGTGTATATAAAGTCCAGAATGTTGAGAGAGAGTCTATTATCTCAAGGGCTTGTGAGAAGGAATGCTCTGGGTTACGGAGGAAAAGAACCATATCATCTGCATATAGACCAACTTTACTCTCTCTACCCCTCCAACTCACTCCCGTAACCGCAGAAGTATTGCGCAGTGCCTCAATTGCTATTGCAAAAAGGGAGGGAGACAAAGGACATCCCTGACGCGTCCCCCGAGACAGTAGAAAGTTCGCCGAAGATATACCGTTTACTATAACGTTGGCTGTGGGGGATTCATACAGTAACCTGATCCACCCTAGGAATCGGGACCAGAAACCAAAATGTATCAAACATGCCTCCAGGAAACTCCACTCCAATGAGTCAAATGCTTTTTTTGTATCTAGTGACACTACTGCCCAAGGCATATCATGCAGTCTCCCTATTTATACAATTGTTTGGACTCTGCGTATATTTATTGTGGTTGATTTTCCGGGCATAAACCCTATCTAGTCTTCATGGATTATGGAAAGGATTACTTGGTTAAGTCTAGTAGCCAGTATTTCTGTCAATATTTTATAATCCACATTAGGCAGTGATATTGGCCTATATGAGTCACAATTATCGGGTTCTTTACCAGGTTTCAACAACGCGATTATAGACGCTTTATAAAAGGAGGGTGGGAGGGAATTTCCCTGATAAACCCGCTGCAGAGTATCATATAGTATTGGAGAAAGCTGTTCTATATATTTATGATCTACCCCCAAGAGGAGGCCATCTGGCCCAGGGGACTTATTTAGTGCCATATCCATGATAGCTTGATGGATTTCCTCTAATGCTATTGGGGCATCTAAGGCCTCATGTCAACGGGGAAAATCAGGCCCGCTACGGATTCTCCATGGAGAATCCGTAGCGGGTCCCTCCTCCCCCGCGGACATGAGCGCTGAAAATAAGAATAAACTTACCCGCAGAGGACCGGGCAGGTCTTCTCTTCTTCGCGGCCGGATCTTCTTTCTGCGGCCTGCGGATGTGCCCGGCATGTCGTCGGCGTGCCGCTCGAATGCGCCGGGCACATCCGCTGGGCCGAAGAAAGAAGATCTGGCCGCGAAGAAGAGAAGACCTGCCCGGTCCGCTGCGGGTAAGTTTATTCTTATTTTAGGTCTCCCGCAGATCCGGACGGCTTCTATAGGCTTCAATAGAAGCCTGCGGGAGCTGTCCCCACGGGAGACCCGCACGAAAATGGAGCATGTCCGGATTTTTTCATGCTCCATATTTTTTTTTATTCACTTTTATTGACCATCCGCAGGTATTCACCTACCGGCGGGTGGTCAATGTATCCTTATGGGGTGCGGATCCGCGGGCGGGAGAAGAGTTAAAATCCGCTGCGGATTTTCATTCTTCTTTTCCCCGTAGACATGAGGCCTAATAGTGCTATTTGTTCAGCAGAAAGGGACGGGAAGGCAAGGTCTTCTAGATAGGCCAAATTATCCAACATCGACATTTCACTTGTTGAAGTATATAGATTGGTATAGTATTCCCTAAACCTGGTTGTTATAGATTGGGCCTCCGTGAGTATCCGTCCATCAGCCGCTTTAATTGTGAGGACAGAGTTGGTTAGCCCGTTTTGTTTCATTAATTGGCCAAACGGGGACTCGACTGGTTACCCATTTCTAAAAAATATTGCCGCGTAAAGAAGATTTTCCATTTGGTTTTAACATGTAATTAATGTCTAAGTAAGCTAAGTAATCCTAGCCAGCTTGTTTTGTTGGTGTCTGTAGGGTTCGCTATGTATTGTTTTTCGGCCTCTGCTGTCTGCTCCTCTAACAGAAAGTCAGCTTGGGAAGTAGATCTTTTTATGCAGGATATTGGTGATTTAAAACAACCTCTAAGGTAAGCTTTTAGTGTATCCCATATTAAGGCATTTCTCGTATCTTCTTCATGGATTTGGAGGAATGTGGTTATTTGATCTGGTATCCGGTCATTTGATCCTATTAGCTTAAGCCAAAAGAGATTAAGCTTCCAGGTCGGGGCAAAATACTGTCCTGGGAATTGTAATTTAAGGATGATTGGTTTATGATCAGATACTCCCCGAGTGCCATGAACTATTGAGGTTAAGTAGAGGGCAAGTGTTTGGAGAGCCAAATATGTATTCTATTCGAGAGAGAGACCTGCTCCCAGGAGACTGACAAGTGTACTCACATGTGTAGGGTGTGTTTATTGAATAAATTGGAGTTTTTCATTGGATCAAGTAGGATTGACCTACAAAAAGGGAGGTAGTAGAGGATATTATAAAGGGTCTACTGACTTAGCTATCAGTTACCCTCCAGCAACCTATTGTCACTATTTCCACTAAACTATTTTTGCTTGTAGCTAGGTTAGGTCCTCTTATGCTGCGCTGACTTGGGTCTTACATAGAGCTGATCTGGAGATAAATCATCCATTTATCTCCAGGTGTCTCTGCCCATCCTGCTGGCTCCCATTGTTCCTTTTCCCCCTTGATTGCCTGCTTTTGTAACTGAATCAACGGGTCATAATCCACAAGGGGTGAGGTCTGAGGGGGTACCTGTACCACCCCAAGCCCTGAAGGATCAATCTGGGCTTCTGTGTGGTTGTATTCACAGCCTTCTCAGCCAGGTGATATCTGATTGCCTCTTTTGAGCCATCCTTAGAGTGGCCTTTTGTTATGGAGTGGCTTTCAGGCCACTCTTTTGGGCAGCAGGAGGGTTTCCATCAGTGCCTTCACACCTTTACTGTTTTTAATTGGTTTTTTCATTTGCTTGTCAAGAATGACCTTGCTTTCCAGATGGGTCCATGGTAATCAGTAATGCCAAAGGCATAGTATGAGTCCTTGTAGTCCGTGTCTTCTTGAGCATGCTTGCATGCTTCTTCCAGAGCTCGTAATTCTGACTGACATGTGAGATGGAAGGGGTTCGGCTTTGGCCACAACATAACCTGTTTAGAACCTGCCTGCTTGACCATACCACAATGCATCCACAAAGAGTGTAAAATCAGGGTTGTCTAATGACTGATCAACAACATGACTGAATCCCCTGTCTCCCGGGCCATTAGCTTGTGCATGGTCATGTGTATCAGGCTGAAAGGAAAACTGTAAAATGATTATTTGCTTTTGCAGCAGCAGCTGGTTGTCATTGTGTTAAGGCACTCTGCCCCCCCCCCCCCCGAGCGCCAGGTGGGGTGCCCTGATCTTCCCGCACCCCACTGTCCCTGTCTACTTGCCTCAGCCCTGGCTAACCACAGGCGGACAACTGGACGGCGGTCCCTGCACTGGCTAGGGACCTGGCGACTGACAAGATGTGACTAACTGATGGAGGGAACAGAGTGCCGACAGAGAAGGCAGATGGAAATGACCAACAGAAAATACAGAGAAAGCAAAGCTGGAAATGGAAGCTGACAGGCAAACTAGAGGGTGAACTAAGACTTAGCTGCAGAAAGGACCGACTAGATGCTAGCAGAACCAATAACTGGCAGTGAGCTCAGGTCACTGCCAGCCTTAAAACTGCAAGCCTCCGCCCAGGGGCGGAGAGTGGGAGGAGCCGACTCTCCCACTGCTGCATAAGAAAGGTGGATGAGTGCGGGCGGCACCCTACGGGCGGACACGCCCATGCCGCCGCACACTGGCTGCCCCACGCCGCCGGGAGAGCCCCGACTCCAGAGCTCCAGGACGCCGGAGCCGACAACGGAGCGGCGCGCGCCGACCACGGGACCTTGCACCGCCATGCATGGTAACAGTTATTATTGAAGGGGATAGAATTTACAACTTCATTATCATGTCAAAATCTAGTAATAACAAAAGATACAACGTAGAACTTCATTATAATGCTATATAGAACTCCATTATGATGTCATAATGTAATGTAAAACTGCATTATGATGTCATAATCTACTCATAGTAGGGGGTAGAACTTACAACTCCATTATGATGTCACAATCTAGTAATAACAAAAGATACAATGTAGAATTTCATTATAATGTAGCATGGAACTCCATTATGATGTCATAATGTAATGTAAAACTGCATTATGATGTCATAATCTATTCATGGTAGGGGATAGAATTTACAACTCCATGATGATGTCACAATCTAGTAGTAACAAAGGATACAACGTAGAACAACATTATTATGTAATATAGAACTCCATTATGTCATAATGAAAAACTGCATTATGATGTCATAATGTATTTATAGTAGGGGATAGAATTTGCAACACCATTATGATGTCACAATCTAGTAATAACAAAAGATGCAATGTAGAACGTCATTATAATGTAGTATAGAACTCCATTATGATGTCATAATGTAATGTAAAACTGCATTATGATGTCATAATCTATTAATCGTAGGGGATAGAATTTACAACTCCATTATTATGTCACAATCTAGTAATAGCAAAAGATACAACATACAACGTAATTATAATGTAATATACAGCTCCATTATGTCATAATGTGAAACTGCATTATGCCGTCTTAATCTATTCATAGTAGGGGATAGGATTTACAACTCCATTATGATGTCACAATCTAGTAATAACAAAAGATACAATGTAGAACAACATAATTCTGTAATATAGAACTCCATTATGATGTCATAATGTATTCATAGTAGGGGATAGAATTTACAACTCCATTATGATGTCACAATCTAGTAATAACAAAAGATACAATGTAGAACTTCATTATAATGCTATATAGAACTCCATTATGATGTCATAATCTACTCATAGTAGGGGGTAGAACTTTAAACTCCATTATGATGTCACAATCTAGTAATAACAAAAGATACAATGTAGAACAACATTATTATGTAATATAGAATTCCATTATGATGTCATAATGCAAAACTGCATTATAATGTCATAATCTATTAATGGTAGGGTATAGAATTTACAACTCCATTATGATGTCAAAATCTAGTAATAACAAAACATACAACGTAGAACAACATTTTTATGTAATATAGAACTGCATTATGATGTCATAATCTAAAACTGCATTATGATGTCATAATCTATTAATAGCAGGTGATAGAATTTACAACTCCATTATGATGTCACAATCTAGTAATAACAAAACATACAATGTAGAACTTCATTATAATGTAGTATAGAACTCCATTATGATGTCATAATGTAAAACTGCATGATGATGTCATAATCTATTCATAGCAGGTAATAGAATTTACAACTTCATTATGATGTCACAATCTAGTAACAACAAAAGATACAACGCAGAACAACATTATTATGTAATATAGAACTCCATTATGATGTCATAATCTAAAACTGCATTATGATGTCATAATCTATTAAGAGCAGGTGATAGAATTTACAACTCCATTATGATGTCACAATCTAGTAATAACAAAAGATGCAATGTAGAACGTCATTATAATGTAGTATAGAACTCCATTATGATGTCATAATGTAATGTAAAACTGCATTATGATGTCAGAATCTATTAATTGTAGGGGATAGAATTTACAACTCCATTATTATGTCACAATCTAGTAATAGCAAAAGATACAACATACAACGTAATTATAATGTAATATACAGCTCCATTATGTCATAATGTGAAACTGCATTATGCCGTCTTAATCTATTCATAGTAGGGGATAGGATTTATAACTCCATTATGATGTCACAATCTAGTAATAACAAAAGATACAATGTAGAACAACATAATTCTGTAATATAGAACTCCATTATGATGTCATAATGTATTCATAGTAGGGGATAGAATTTACAACTCCATTATGATGTCACAATCTAGTAATAACAAAAGATACAATGTAGAACTTCATTATAATGCTATATAGAACTCCATTATGATGTCATAATCTACTCATAGTAGGGGGTAGAACTTTAAACTCCATTATGATGTCACAATCTAGTAATAACAAAAGATACAATGTAGAATTTCATTATAATGTAGTATAGAACTCCATTATGATGTCATAATGTAAAACTGCATGATGATGTCATAATCTATTCATAGCAGGTAATAGAATTTACAACTCCATTATGATGTCACAATCTAGTAATAACAAAAGATGCAACGTAGAAAAACATTATTATGTAATATAGAACTCCATTATGATGTCATAATCTAAAACTGCATTATGATGTCATAATCTATTCATGGTAGGGGATAGTATTTAAAACTCCATTATGATGTCACAAATTAGTAATAAAAGATACAACGTAGATCTTCATTATAATGTAATATAGAACTCCATTATGATGTCATAATGTGATGTAAAACTGCATTATGATGTCATAATCTATTCATGGTAGGGGATAGAATTTACAACTCCATTATCATGTCACAATCTAGTAGTAACAAAAGATACAACGTAGAACATTATTATGTAATATAGAACTCCATTATGATGTCAAAATGTAAAACTGCATTATGATGTCATAATGTATTTGTAGTAGGGAGTAGAATTTACAACTCCATCATGATCTCACAATCTAGTAATAACAAAAGATACAATGTAGAACTTCATTATAATTTAGTATAGAACTACATTATGTTGTCATAATGTTATGTAAAACTGCTTTATGATGTCATAATCTATTCATGGTAGGAGATAGTATTTAAAACTCCATTATGATGTCACTAATTAGTAGTAACAAAAGATACAACGTAGAACAACATTATTATGTAATATAGAACTCCATTATGATGTCATAATGTAAAACTGCATTATGATGTCATAATCTATTCATAGCAGGTAATAGAGTTTACAACTCCATTATGATGTCACAATCTAGTAATAACAAAAGATAGAATGTAGAACTTCATTATAATGTAGTATAGAACTGCATTATAATGTCATAATGTAAAACTGCATTATAATGTCATAATCTATTTATAGCAGGTAATAGAATTTGCAACTCCATTATGATGTCACAATCTAGTAATAACAAAAGATACAATGTAGAACAACATTATTATGTAATATAGAATTCCATTATGATGTCATAATGCAAAACTGCATTATGATGTCATAATGTATTCATAGTGGATAAAATTTACAACTCCATTATGATGTCACAATCTAGTAATAACAAAACATACAACGTAGAACAACATAATTATGTAATATAGAACTCCATTATGATGTCATAATGTGAAACTGCATTATGACGTCATAATCTATTCATAGTAAGTGATAGGATTTGCAACTTAAAATTTACAACTCCATTATGATGTCACAATCTAGAAATAACAAAAGATACAATGTAGAACATTATTATGTAAGATAGAACTCCATTGTGATGTCATAATGTAATGCAAAACTGCATTATGATGTCATAATCTATTCATGGTAGGGGTAGACTTTACAACTCCATTATGATGTCACAATCTAGTAATATTAAAAGATACAACGTAGAAAAACATTATGTAATATAGAACTCCATTATGATGTCATAATGTAAAACTGCATTATGATGTCATGATGTATTTATGGTAGGGGATAGAATTTACAACTCCATTATGATGTCACAATCCAGTAATAGCAAAAGATAGAATGTAGAACTTCATTATAATGTAGTATAGAAATGCATTATAATGTCATAATGTAAAACTGCATTATAATGTCATAATCTATTCATAGCAGGTAATAGAATTTACAACTCCATTATGATGTCACACTCTAGTAATAACAAAAGATACAATGTAGAACAACATTATTATGTAATATAGAATTCCATTATGATGTCATAATGCAAAACTGCATTATAATGTCATAATCTATTAATGGTAGGGTATAGAATTTACAACTCCATTATGATGTCACACTCTAGTAATAACAAAAGATACAATGTAGAACAACATTATTATGTAATATAGAATTCCATTATGATGTCATAATGCAAAACTGCATTATAATGTCATAATCTATTAATGGTAGGGTATAGAATTTACAACTCCATTATGATGTTAGAATCTAGTAATAACAAAAGATACAACGTAGAACAACCTTTTTATGTAATATAGAACTGCATTATGATGTCATAATCTAAAACTGCATTATGATGTCATAATCTATTAATAGCAGGTGATAGAATTTACAACTCCATTATGATGTCACAATCTAGTCATAACAAAACATACAATGTAGAACTTCATTATAATGTAGTATAGAACTCCATTATGATGTCATAATGTAAAACTGCATGATGATGTCATAATCTATTCATAGCAGGTAATAGAATTTACAACTCCATTATGATGTCACAATCTAGTAACAACAAAAGATACAACGCAGAACAACATTATTATGTAATATAGAACTCCATTATGATGTCATAATCTAAAACTGCATTATGATGTCATAATCTATTAAGAGCAGGTGATAGAATTTACAACTCCATTATGATGTCACAATCTAGTAATAACAAAACATACAACGTAGAACAACATCATTATCTATATATCTAAAATTGAATGTATGTCTGTCTGCGTGCGTGTCTGTCTGTCTGTCTGCGTGTCTGTCTGTTTGTCCTTTATGCGCTACTACACCATTCATCCGATCGCCATGAAACTTTGGGAAGTTGTTGAGTACACTCCTGGGAAGATTATAGGCATAGTACAACTATCCTACGATAAATGGCGCGCGCGCGAGCGTCGTCGAAAGTTACGACCCCCCACGTAGATCGAATAAGTAAGCCACCTGCTATTGTGATGTCATCACTGCCATTGTGATGTCATCAACATCGGACGCCCTTGAACATGCCCCAACATGTTCTATAAAGCTGCATTGTGATGTCATTAAGGCTCTATTATGACACGTACAGCACGCCAGCCATTTACAGTCAGTCTCCATTGGAGTTGGAAGTGGGTAAACAAGTACTAGGATATCTTCCTAAGAAGCCACAGCAGCCGGATAAATTGTATGTTCCACCCAACGGCTATTTTATTCAGCCCGCAAGGGGGAAGCAGCGGCCTACAAAATCTCATTCAGGTAGGTAGGTTCAGTTCTTGGAGGTTGGGGAATGCTTATGGGCAAGGCCTTATGTCTCATCCCAACTCGATTATTCAATTCTAAGCGCAAAAGAATTAGCGTCCAAATTTTATGTACGGAATTTAATTCTCTCACTTCCCAATTTCATAGAAACTTGAAATTTGGCATGAGCATTGATTATGTCATAAATGGGAAAAGCTAATCGGTCCCAACTTGATTATTCAATTCAAAGCGCCAAAGAATTAGCGTTCAAATTTTACGTACGGAATCTAATTCTCTCATTTTCTGATGTCATAGATAGATAGATAGATAGATAGACTGTATGCAATAACCCTGATAGATAGATAGATAGATAGATAGATAGACTGTATGCAATGACACGTACAGCTTGGAACCATAAATACTAGAGCACGCCAGCCATTTACAGTCAGTCTCCATTGGAGTTGGAAGTGGGCAAACATGTACTAGGCTATCTTCCCAAGAAGCCACAGCAGCCAGATAAATTGGATGTTCCACACAACGGCTATTTTATTCAGCCTGCAAGGGGGAAGCAGCGGCCTACAAAGCTTATTGGTCGCTGCTGCCGTCATTTTTAAAAAAGGTACGCTCAGTTCTTTCATGGAGAACAATGTTTAGTGGAGAACTCGCTTATTGGATACAATGTTGCGAGCTGGGCAAAACCCCTAGAATAATCCACGGCACACAGGCAGACAAGCAAAGTGTAAATAACTGGATTGGATAGCTGCGCTAAAATTCTTGCTTGGTTGCTATTTCTTATACTGCTGAGGTAACATAAAAGCTGTGCTGTGATTGGTTGTTATTTCCTATACCCCTGAGGTAAAATAAAAGCTGCACTGTGATTGGTTGCTATTTCTTATACTGCTGAGGTAACATGAAAGCTGCTGTGCTGTGATTGGTTGTTATATATTATACCGCTGAGGTAACTTGAAAGCTACGCTGTGATTGGTTGTTATCTAGATATATAAAAACGAATGTATGTATGTATGTATGTCTGTCTTCGCAGCAACGCGCGACGGGTACGCTAGTGTAATATAAAACTCCATTATGATGTCATAATGTGAAACTGCATTATGACGTCATAATCTATTCATAGTAGGGGATAGGATTTACAACTCCATTATGATGTCACAATCTAGTAATTACAAAAGATAGAATGTAGAACTTCATTATAATGTAGTATAGAACTGCATTATGATGTCCTAATGTAAAACTGCATTATGATGTCATAATCTATTCATAGCAGGTAATAGAATTTACAACTCCATTATGATGTCACAATCTAGTAACAACAAAAGATACAACGCAGAACAACATTATTATGTAATATAGAACTCCATTATGATGTCATAATCTAAAACTGCATTATGATGTCATAATCTATTAAGAGCAGGTGATAGAATTTACAACTCCATTATGATGTCACAATCTAGTAATAACAAAAGATGCAATGTAGAACGTCATTATAATGTAGTATAGAACTCCATTATGATGTCATAATGTAATGTAAAACTGCATTATGATGTCAGAATCTATTAATTGTAGGGGATAGAATTTACAACTCCATTATTATGTCACAATCTAGTAATAGCAAAAGATACAACGTACAACGTAATTATAATGTAATATACAGCTCCATTATGTCATAATGTGAAACTGCATTATGCCGTCTTAATCTATTCATAGTAGGGGATAGGATTTACAACTCCATTATGATGTCACAATCTAGTAATAACAAAAGATACAATGTAGAACAACATAATTCTGTAATATAGAACTCCATTATGATGTCATAATGTATTCATAGTAGGGGATAGAATTTACAACTCCATTATGATGTCACAATCTAGTAATAACAAAAGATACAATGTAGAACTTCATTATAATGCTATATAGAACTCCATTATGATGTCATAATCTACTCATAGTAGGGGGTAGAACTTTAAACTCCATTATGATGTCACAATCTAGTAATAACAAAAGATACAATGTAGAACTTCATTATAATGTAGTATAGAACTCCATTATGATGTCATAATGTAAAACTGCATGATGATGTCATAATCTATTCATAGCAGGTAATAGAATTTACAACTCCATTATGATGTCACAATCTAGTAATAACAAAAGATGCAACGTAGAAAAACATTATTATGTAATATAGAACTCCATTATGATGTCATAATCTATTCATGGTAGGGGATAGTATTTAAAACTCCATTATGATGTCACAAATTAGTAATAAAAGATACAACGTAGATCTTCATTATAATGTAATATAGAACTCCATTATGATGCCATAATGTGATGTTAAACTGCATTATGATGTCATAATCTATTCATGGTAGGGGATAGAATTTACAACTCCATTATCATGTCACAATCTAGTAGTAACAAAAGATACAACGTAGAACATTATTATGTAATATAGAACTCCATTATGATGTCATAATGTAAAACTGCATTATGATGTCATAATGTATTTGTAGTAGGCAGTAGAATTTACAACTCCATCATGATCTCACAATCTAGTAATAACAAAAGATACAATGTAGAACTTCATTATAATTTAGTATAGAACTACATTATGTTGTCATAATGTTATGTAAAACTGCTTTATGATGTCATAATCTATTCATGGTAGGAGATAGTATTTAAAACTCCATTATGATGTCACTAATTAGTAGTAACAAAAGATACAACGTAGAACAACATTATTATGTAATATAGAACTCCATTATGATGTCATAATGTAAAACTGCATTATGATGTCATAATCTATTCATAGCAGGTAATAGAGTTTACAACTCCATTATGATGTCACAATCTAGTAATAACAAAAGATAGAATGTAGAACTTCATTATAATGTAGTATAGAACTGCATTATAATGTCATAATGTAAAACTGCATTATAATGTCATAATCTATTCATAGCAGGTAATAGAATTTACAACTCCATTATGATGTCACAATCTAGTAATAACAAAAGATACAATATAGAACATTATTATGTAATATAGAATTCCATTATGATGTCATAATGCAAAACTGCATTATGATGTCATAATGTATTCATAGGGGATAGAATTTACAACTCCATTATGATGTCACAATCTAGTAATAACAAAACATACAACATAGAACAACATCATTATGTAATATAGAACTCCATTATGATGTCATAATGTGAAACTGCATTGTGACGTCATAATCTATTCATAGTAAGTGATAGGATTTGCAACTCCATTATGATGTCACAATCTAGAAATAACAAAAGATACAATGTAGAACATTATTATGTAAGATAGAACTCCATTGTGATGTCATAATGTAATGTAAAACTGCATTATGATGTCATAATTTATTCATGGTAGGGGGTAGACTTTACAACTCCATTATGATGTCACAATCTAGTAATATTAAAAGATACAACATAGAAAAACATTATGTAATATAGAACTCCATTATGATGTCATAATGTAAAACTGCATTATGATGTCATGATGTATTTATGGTAGGGGATAGAATTTACAACTCCATTATGATGTCACAATCTAGTAATAACAAAAGATAGAATGTAGAACTTCATTATAATGTAGTATAGAACTGCATTATAATGTCATAATGTAAAACTGCATTATAATGTCATAATCTATTTATAGCAGGTAATAGAATTTGCAACTCCATTATGATGTCACAATCTAGTAATAACAAAAGATACAATGTAGAACAACATTATTATGTAATATAGAATTCCATTATGATGTCATAATGCAAAACTGCATTATGATGTCATAATGTATTCATAGTGGATAGAATTTACAACTCCATTATGATGTCACAATCTAGTAATAACAAAACATACAACATAGAACAACATCATTATGTAATATAGAACTCCATTATGATGTCATAATGTGAAACTGCATTATGATGTCATAATCTATTCATAGTAGGGGATAGGATTTACAACTCCATTATGATGTCACAATCTAGTAATTACAAAAGATAGAATGTAGAACTTCATTATAATGTAGTATAGAACTGCATTATGATGTCCTAATGTAAAACTGCATTATGATGTCATAATCTATTCATAGCAGGTAATAGAATTTACAACTCCGTTATGATGTCACAATTTAGTAATAACAAAAGATACAATGTAGAACAACATTATTATGTAATATAGAACTCCATTATGATGTCATAATGCAAAACAGCATTATGATGTCATAATGTACTTATGGTAGGGGATAGAATTTACAACTCCATTATGATGTCATAATTTAAAACTGCATTATGATGTCATAATGTATTCATAGGGGATAGGATTTACAACTCCATTAAGATGTCACAATCTAGTAATAACAAAAGATACAATGTAGAACAACATTATTATGTAATATAGAACTCCATTGTGATGTCATAAAGTAAAACTGCATTATGATGTCATAATCTATTCATGGTAGGGGATAGAATTTACAACTCCATGATGATGTCTTAATCTAGTAATAACAAAAGATACAATGTAGAACTTCATTATAATGTAGTATAGAACTCCATTATGATGTCATAATGTGAAACTGCATTATGACGTCATAATCTATTCATAGTAGGTGATAGGATTTACAACTCCATTATGATGTCACAATCTAGTAATAACAAAAGATACAATGTAGAACTTAATTATATTGTACTATAGAACTCCATTATGATGTCATAATGTAAAACTGCATTATGATGTCATAATCTATTCATGGTAGGGGATAGTATTTAAAACTTCATTATGATGTCAGAAATTAGTAGTAAGAAAAGATACAACGTAGAGCAACATTATTATCTATATATATAAAATTGAATGTATGTCTGTCTGCGTGCGTGCGTGTCTGCGTGTCTGCGTGTCTGTTTGTCCTTTATGCGCTACTACACCATTCATCCGATCGCCATGAAACTTTGGGAAGTTGTTAAGTACACTCCTGGGAAGATTATAGGCATAGTACAAATATCCTACGATAAATGGCGCGCGCGCGAGCGTCATCGAAAGTTACACCCCCCCCCACGTAGATCGAATAAGTAAGCCACCTGCTATTGCGACCACTGAGGTTTTGTAGGCCGCTGCTTCCCCCTTGCAGGCTGAATAAAATAGCCGTTGTGTGGAACATCCAATTTATCCGGCTGCTGTGGCTTCTTGGGAAGATAGCCTAGTACATGTTTGCCCACTTCCAACTCCAATGGAGACTGACTGTAAATGGCTGGCGTGCTCTAGTATTTATGGTTTCAAGCTGTACGTGTCATTGCATACAGTCTATCTATCTATCTATCTATCTATCTCCATATCTATCTATCAGGGTTATTGCATACAGTCTATCTATCTATCTATCTATCTATCTATGACATCAGGAAATGAGAGAATTAGATTCCGTACGTAAAATTTGAACGCTAATTCTTTGGCGCTTTGAATTGAATAATCGAGTTGGGACCCATTAACTTTTCCTATTTATGACATAATCAATGCTCGTGGCAAATTTCAAGTTTCTATGACATTGGGAAGTGAGAGAATTAAGTTGGGATGAGACATAAGGCCTTGCCCATAAGCATTCCCCAACCTCCAAGAACTGAACCTACCTACCTGAATGAGATTTTGTAGGCCGCTGCTTCCCCCTTGCGGGCTGAATAAAATAGCCGTTGGGTGGAACATACAATTTATCCGGCTGCTGTGGCTTCTTGGGAAGATAGACTAGTACTTGTTTACCCACTTCCAACTCCAATGGTAATTGGCTGGCGTGCTCTAGTGGTTCCAAGCTGTACGTGTCATAATAGAGCCTTAATGACATCACAATGCAGCTTTATATAACATGTTGGGGCATGTTCAAGGGCGTCCGATGTTGATGACATCAGTGATGACATCACAATAGCAGGTGGCTTACTTATTCGATCTACGTGGGGGGGGGTGTAACTTTCGACGACGCTCGCGCGCGCGCCATTTGTCGTGGGATATTTGTACTATGCCTATAATCTTCCCAGGAGTGTACTTAACAACTTCCCAAAGTTTCATGGCGATCGGATGAATGGTGTAGTAGCGCATAAAGGACAAACAGACACGCAGACACGCACGCACGCAGACAGACATACATTCAATTTTATATATATAGATAAAAGTCCATTATGATGTCATAATGTAAAACTGCATTATGATGTCATAATGTATTTATAGTAGGGGATAGAGTTTACAACTCCATTATGATGTCATAATGTAATATAAAACTGCATTATGATGTCATAATCTATTCATGGTAGGGGATAGAATTTACAACTCCATTATGATGTCACAATCTAGTAATAACAAAAGATATAACGTAGAACAACATTATTATGTAATATAGAACTCCAGTATGATGTCATAATTTGAAACTGCATGATGATGTCATAATCTATTCATAGCAGGTAATAGAGTTTACAACTCCATTATGATGTCACAATCTAGTAATAACAAAAGATACAATGTAGAACTTCATTATAATGTAGTATAGAACTCCATTATGATGTCATAATGTAAAAATGCATGATGATGTCATAATCTATTTTTTTTTTTTTTTAACTTTGTCTTTATTAAGCAGGTTTAGACAAACATGTAATATTACAGTATTCTTGCAGGTTCTTTTTTTTTTTTTTTTCCGTATTGTCTCAGCCTGCATTTTTTATATTATTTATATTAAACTAAACAAAATAAAATAAAACATTGAATCAGACAATGAAATCTAACCTTTGACCCATTTTGACCACGGATATTTTTGGTCTACTGACCTGTATGTTGAGGATCTTCAAAGTTTTCGGAGGCCCCGCGGGCTATGGCACGACCTGTATATCACCCTAAATCGGTGTGTCTCCTATTGCTATCTGTTCCTGGAACCAGCAGGTGTAGTAGAAACAGTTTCTCAGTTTGTCTTTTACCCTTTGAGGTAATAATTGAATGAAGCTCCCCCAGGTCTCAAAGAAAGTTTGTACTTTCTTTTCTTTGAAAAGTGAGGTTTCCGCCCAATCCATCTGGAACAGGAACGCTAGCTTGTCCAGGAACAGTCTGAATGGGGGTCCTGTTGGTTGTATCCATGTTTGTAAAATGGCCTTTAGTCCTGCTGCTGCTATAAAGTGCAGCAGTTTTCTAACGCCTCTCGAGCAGTGATAAATTTCAGGGTCTAAGTAGCCAAATATTGCCCATTTTGGTTCTTGTGGGCAGAAATTCGTCAGGTGCGTTTTTGTGTATTCTCCTATTCGTGTCCAGAAGTTCTGTATTGGGGGGCAGGTCCATAGGTTGTGATATAAATTCGCGTATGGGGCCTGGCATTTAAGGCATTTTGGGGTGTCGTAAGTTCCTATTTGGAATCCCCTACTTGGGGTTATGTATGATCTGTGGGCAATTTGCAGTCTCATCTCCAGAAATCTGGCTGATGGTAAGTATCTGTGTGCTGAGGTCAGAGACTTCATTATCAATGTAGGTGTGAAGTCAGGATTATCCCTGGCCCATTTACCTACCCCGGGGTCAATGTCATCTTGCTCCCTCATACTTCTTATTGTCCTGTACAGCCTGGAGATCATTCCCTGTGGACCTGTTTTCCTAGCCGTCCATATGTCGTTTGTTTGTGTCCAGTCGGGTTCTTGAAGTCGTGGTATGAGTTCTGTGATGTAGTGTCTTACTTGTAGGTATGAAAATAATGGGATTTGGATCTCAGGGTATTTTTGTTTCATTTCGTCATATGTTAGGATTCGTTTTTCCCCTGTGTGCAGCAGTCTGTCTATTGTGTGTATTCCTTTGGTCTCCCATTCCGCGAATATATTATGGGGGTTACCGTCTTGAAAGTTGGGGTTGTTTATTATCGACAGATATGGCGATACTTGTGGTGATGTTTGGTTATCTTTACGCAGTTTATTCCATGTTTTCCAGGCCGTTAATATCAGGGGATTCTTTTTGATTTTTCCTGGGAGTTCTGCGTATGAGCAGTGGAGGATATTCTGGAGTCGTATTGGGCCTGCCATTTCTTGTTCGAGTGGTTTATTTGTGAAGTGTGACTTGGAATGAATCCAGTCATGAATAATTCGTGCCTGTGCCGCTAGGTTGTAGTCTCGTATATTGGGTAGGTTGGTTCCTCCGTTCTCTCTGTGTTTATGTAATATTTTGAGCGCGATGCGTGGTCTTTTCCCTCCCCATATGAATCTCCTGTATAAATAGTTTATTTTCTTTATGTCTTTTAGTTTTAGGAAGATAGGTAATGAGTGTAGTATGTATAATAGACGCGGAAATTCTATCATTTTTAATAGGCTCACCCTTCCCAGGAAAGAGATCGTGAAATTTTTCCACGTGTTTAGGGTCGTTTCTAGTTTTTTAATGTGGGGGTCTATGTTTGTGTTGTATAATTTGGAGGGATTTCTCGTGATTTGTACTCCCAAGTACTGTATTGCGTGTTTTTCCCACTTGAATGGATATTGCGTTGCCCATGAGGGTTTAGCTTGCCCCCTTAGAAGTAAGGCCTCTGTTTTATCTAGGTTTAAAGTGTAACCCGAGAGTTTGCCGATTTTTTCCACGTCCTGTAGTAGGGGTGTTAGTGTTTCCCTAGGATTGTCTATCACCAGTAGAAGATCGTCTGCGAAGGCTTCTACTTTTATCTTTGTCCCTCCACAGGTGACTCCTGTAAATAGCGTTGTTTGTGTCAGGTGCCTAAGCAGTGGGTCTATTGATAGATTAAATAACAGTGGTGAAAGGGGGCAGCCTTGTCTGGCCCCTCTAAATAAGTCTATGTTGGGGGTATTAAGGCCATTGACTGTGAGAGTCGTGGTGGCCCTTGTGTGTGTTGTGTCTATATAGTTCATAAAGGTCTGTCCAAAACCCCTTTTTTCCAGCAGTTTGTTTAAATATGGCCAGGCCATTTTATCGAAGGCCTTTTCCGCGTCCAGACTCAGCAGCATTGTTATTTGGCTCTCAGGGTTTTGTGCTATGACCGTTGCCGCTATGGCGGCTCTGATGTTTTTTAAAGCACTTCTCCCTTGTGTGAAGCCTTTCTGTGCTGGGTTTAATATGGACGGGAGAATTAGCTGGAGTCTATCGGCTAGTATTTTGGACAGGAATTTATAATCGCTGTTTAGCAGTGCTATTGGTCTGTAGGATTTTGGATCTGTCTGGTCTTTACCCGGTTTGGGGAGTAGTATCATTCTTGATATTCCGAAGTCTTCTGTTTGTGTGTCGTTTTTATATATTGTATTATAGAGTTGGGTCAGTATTGGCACCATATCTGTTATCAATATTTTATAATATTCCGCCGAGAATCCGTCGGGGCCTGGCGTTTTTCCCCCTAGTGCCCTCGAGATCGCCTCTCTTACTTCTTCCTCCCGTATGTCGGCATCTAGTAAAGATGTTTGTTCTTCTGTTAGTTTTGGTAGGTTCACAGATTCTAAAAAACTGTTTATGTCTTGCATGTTTGTCGGCTCTGCCCTATATAGGTTTTCAAAGTACTCGTGTAATATTTGAGTCACTTCTTCCTGTTTTGTTGTAAGATTGTCTCCATTAGCTTGTCTCAGTGTCAATATTGGTTTGTGTGGTTGTTTTTGTTTGGCCAGGTTGGCTAGCAAGCGGCCTGTTTTGTTGCCCCATCTATAAAACTTGTTTTTTGTTAGTTGTGTTTGCCAGTGTGCGTGGGTATGTACAAATGTGTTTAATAAGTGTTTTGCTGTGAGGAAGGTTTGATATGAATTGTCGTCCTGGGAGTTCATATATTCTTTTTGTGCCTCCAGGAGGGAGTGATGTAATGCTTCGAATTCTGTGTGGAATTTTTTTCTTCTATGTGACAGGTAGCTTATGATGTGGCCCCTCATCACTGCCTTTGAAGCCTGCCAAAATAGGTTTATGTCCTCTATGTGAGCCCTATTGTCATCTGCGTAATTATTCCAATTTATTTTCAGGTATGCCCTGAAATCCTCTGATTCCCACAGGAATGAGGGGAATCTCCATATTTTTGTTAGCCTTCGCGGGGTTGTCAGTTGTAGTTTCATTGTTATCGGTGCATGGTCACTAAGGGATATTGGGTGGATTACTGATTGGTGGTGATGTTCAAAAATGCTGTTTGATATCAGAAAAAAGTCTATACGCGAAAATGAGTGGTGTGCATTAAAACAGCACGTATATTCTTTGTTGGTGGGGTTCAGGAGTCTCCACGGGTCACACAGGTTGAGTTGTTCTTTCAGTGTTAGTAGTGCATGTGTGATTGAGGTTGTTTGGGTGGATGGCCCTGTTCTGTCTAGTGTTTCGTCTTGTACGCTGTTAAAGTCTCCTCCCATAATTATTCTGTCGTTTAGGTACGGTTGCAGTTTTTCTATTAGCGTGGTACAGAATGCCGGTTGGTTTGTGTTGGGGGCATATACGTTCACCAAGGTGTATATTTGTTCTTCCATTTTGATTCTCATTATTAAGTATCTGCCCTGCGGGTCAGCTATGTTTTGTAATATTACATGTGGTGTGTTTCTCCTAATCAAAATGGCTACTCCTCGTGATGCTGATGTGTGTGAGGCTGTATAGCATGCGTCTATCCATGGTGCTTTTAGTTCCCCTTTTCCCTCTTTTTTCCAGTGTGTTTCCTGTAGAAACACTATGTCTGGTTTATATCTTTTTAAATGTGTGAGTACTTTTTTTCGTTTAATGGGTGTGTTTAGTCCGTCTACGTTCCAGGACAGTATTTGTATCGTGGAGGGTGTTTGGTATTCAGTAGTCTCTAAGTCTGTGGGCATGTTGGTGTGTGTCGGTTATAATTACCGTGGTTTTTGCCTCTTTGTTGTCGTCACATCCTTCGGTCCCAGCGAGCCGTGGATGCGACTGGGTGTTGGTTGTGCCATGCCCGCGGAGCCCTCCGGTCCTCCCTTCAGTCCGTTTTTTAAAGGTCGAGTGGGTCAGAAAAAGAAAAGAAAACACAAAAAACGTGAAAAACATTGTTATAAACATATAAACTTTCAATATTAAATTCTTTTGTATAACGGATGCCACATCCGCGATGTTTCGAACAGGGTCATAGTGGATAGCAATTGAGCAAATTCTTCCCCCCTCCCTCCTCTCTCTCTCATCCCTGTTCTCCTTCTTCTTCCATACGCAGGTGTCTTCTGGCTTCCTCCGGGGTGTTAAATATTAGAGATTTATTGCCATCTTGGATTCGGAGCTTTGCTGGATATAGCAATTGGAATCGTGTGTTTTGTTCATGTAGGGACTTGCAGATTGGGGTAAATAATTTGCGTTTTTGCGATACTGCCACTGAAAAGTCCTGGAATAGTAAGATTTTTGATCCTTGTATGATTAGTTCTCCTTGTCGTCGGTAAGCTTGTAGAATTGTTTCTTTCGTTGCCCAGTGCATGAATTTTGCTATCACTGGGCGGGGTCTGTTTCTGTTGTTGCGCCCCTCCCCCGGGGGGCCAATTCTATGAGCTCTTTCTATTGTTAGAGGGTCTTTAGGTATGTCGAGTTGGAGTTCTCGTGGTAGCTCGGTTGTTAAGTAGGTTGTAAGCTGGTTATTGGTTACTGTCTCTGGTATTCCCACAAAGCGAAGATTATTGCGGCGATGTCTATTTTCTAGGTCGTCGATTTTCTCCCGAAGCATTTCGATTTCTGACTGGTTTCTTTGCAGCGAGGTTTCCAAGTTTGCTATGATTTGTTCTGTATTCTGGGTTCTCGTTTCTAATTCCGTCAGCCTTTGGGTGTTTTCTGTGATTTGGGATAATGCTGAATTTATGGATTTATGCAATGCTTCCAGTCTGCTATCAAATAGGGGGAGAAGCATTTTTGAGACCTCTTGTGCCACCAGTGTCGCCTGGGTTATGTCCATGTTATTATTCGTTGGTTGGTCATTGGTTTGTATGGAGGAAGTGTCCATTGTCTCGTGGTCGGTGTCTGATAAGACCGCGGTACGTGGTGGGGAGTTCTTCGACGGGGAAGCAGGTTGGTGTGTATTTTTGCTTTCTCTTTCTTTGATGTTTTTAGCTGATTTGTTCTTTTGTTGTCCTCCCATTGATGTTTTGTCTGTGTTTGGCTGGCGTGTTGCCCTTGTTGAGGTGCCCGCATTTTTTTCGTTTAGATATTTATCCATGTTTTTTATGTTGGCCGTTTATGCGGGCTGATTTGCTGAGGTATCTTTCCCCGTTCTTGAGGTTTTTCTGGTTTTATTGCAGTTTAATTTTGTTGCGGATGTGGCTTGTCTTTCGTTGTCTATTGCTCCATCTCTGTTAGTCTGGGGTCTTTAGTTCGCCCCGCGACTAGTGTTTCTGCTGGTTTCTTTTTTGTCACCTTTGTCTCTCCCTCTCCTGTTTTTGGTATATTTTAATTATTCTGTTTTGTGCTGTCTGTGTCTTCTCCCTCCTCTCTTGCTTATTTTCCCCCTCCCCCTCTGTTGCTGTTTTATTCTTTTTGGCGATTTGTCAGGGGTTAGGCCCGAATAAAAGTCTCTTAGGATCTTTTCTGTGTTTATGTATTAGGTTTTGTACTTTTCTTCTGGTTGGGATGGGGCTCGTATGATGGTTGTGGTTGCCCACTGTTTTTGGGTTGTTTTGTTTTTGTCCTTTGTGTTTTCCTCTTCCCCCCCCCCCCCCCTTCTCTTTTTGCTGGGGATCTCTGGGCCTCCTGTGTCTCTGTTGTGTTCTGAGGCTTTTTCTGCAGCGTTGGTGTGGCTGTGTGGTATCTCCACACTTCTTTACTGCCTCTCGGCTCCTTCCCCTGCCTGATGTGGTGGGCGGGGCTTATTTTTGGTGTCGCGGCCGAAATTTATGCCGCGGCTTCTGTTGTCGCTAGGCCGCTGTGTCCCGATCGATGCTCGGGGGGGGGGTCACCGGTCCGGGGGGAGGGGAGGCCTCTCCGGTTGTCCGGGTGCTTTCCCCTTGCGGTGTTGTATTGCGCCTGTCACGGCCTAGGGGTTATGGCGCGATACCCTCTGCCTCCCGCTTTGGTGTTCCGGCGGTTTTTCGGAGGGGCAGCTATTCCCGGGGGGTCCCCAGAGTCTTCTTGTGGCTTCCCGAGGCCTTCCCCCTTCCCGCGGCTCTTACCGGGCTCAGTCGCGGCTCTCGCGGCCGGAAATCCAGTCCGCGGCTCTCGGCGCGTCTAGGCCGCAGTGTCCCCGGCTCTCTCAGTGTGTCCTGTGCGGGGTCCGATGATTCTGCAGACCTTACCGGAGGTCTTCGGTGAGGGTAAGGTCCCGATTTGTTGTGGGTTAGTCGTCCCGTTTCCTCGCCGCTGTGCCCCGGTTCTCTTTTCCCGCGTTCCGCGTTCGGGTGTTCACGGAGGGTTTTCCGGGCACTTTGCCGATATGGGGTCTTCTGCCAAGCAAGCAGGGGAGATGTCCGTCCCCTGCAGCTGCTTTTTTTGTGGGTCTCTAGAGGGTCCCGGTGTCTCTGGGGGTTATTTCACAGGAGCTCTGAAGGACACGTCCTGCTCCCTCTATGCCCTGGGCGGAAGTGTCATAATCTATTTATGGTAGGGGATAGTATTTAAAACTCCATTATGATGTCACAAATTAGTAATAACAAAAGATACAATGTAGATCTTCATTATAATGTAACTAGCGTACCCGTCGCGCGTTGCTGCGAAGACAGACATACATACATACATTCGTTTTTATATATCTAGATGACGGCAGCAGCGACCACTGAGGTTTTGTAGGCCGCTGCTTCCCCCTTGCAGGCTGAATAAAATAGCCGTTGTGTGGAACATCCAATTTATCCGGCTGCTGTGGCTTCTTGGGAAGATAGCCTAGTACATGTTTGCCCACTTCCAACTCCAATGGAGACTGACTGTAAATGGCTGGCGTGCTCTAGTATTTATGGTTTCAAGCTGTACGTGTCATTGCATACAGTCTATCTATCTATCTATCTATCTATCTATCTCCATATCTATCTATCAGGGTTATTGCATACAGTCTATCTATCTATCTATCTATCTATCTATCTATCTATCTATCTATCTATCTATGACATCAGGAAATGAGCGAATTAGATTCCGTACGTAAAATTTGAACGCTAATTCTTTGCGCTTTGAATTGAATAATCGAGTTGGGACCCATTAACTTTTCCTATTTATGACATAATCAATGCTCGTGGCAAATTTCAAGTTTCTATGACATTGGGAAGTGAGAGAATTAAGTTGGGATGAGACATAAGGCCTTGCCCATAAGCATTCCCCAACCTCCAAGAACTGAACCTACCTACCTGAATGAGATTTTGTAGGCCGCTGCTTCCCCCTTGCGGGCTGAATAAAATAGCCGTTGGGTGGAACATACAATTTATCCGGCTGCTGTGGCTTCTTGGGAAGATAGCCTAGTACTTGTTTACCCACTTCCAACTCCAATGGTAATTGGCTGGCGTGCTCTAGTGGTTCCAAGCTGTACGTGTCATAATAGAGCCTTAATGACATCACAATGCAGCTTTATAGAACATGTTGGGGCATGTTCAAGGGCGTCCGATGTTGATGACATCAGTGATGACATCACAATAGCAGGTGGCTTACTTATTCGATCTACGTGGGGGGGGTGTAACTTTCGACGACGCTCGCGCGCGCGCCATTTGTCGTAGGATATTTGTACTATGCCTATAATCTTCCCAGGAGTGTACTTAACAACTTCCCAAAGTTTCATGGCGATCGGATGAATGGTGTAGTAGCGCATAAAGGACAAACAGACACGCAGACACGCACGCACGCAGACAGTCATACATTCAATTTCTATATATATAAAATTGAATGTATGTATGTCTGTCTGCGTGCGTGCGTGCGTGCGTGTTTGTCCTTTATGCGCTACTACACCATTCATCCGATCGCCATGAAACTTTGGGAAGTTGTTGAGTACACTCCTGGGAAGATTATAGGCATAGTACAAATATCCTACGATAAATGGCGTGCGAGCGTCGTCGAAAGTTACGCCCCCCCCCCCACGTAGATCGAATAAGTAAGCCACCTGCTATTGTGATGTCATCACTGATGTCATCAACATCGGACGCCCTTGAACATGCCCCAACATGTTCTATAAAGCTGCATTGTGATGTCATTAAGGCTGTATTATGACACGTACAGCTTGGAACCACTAGAGCACGCCAGCCAATTACCATTGGAGTTGGAAGTGGGTAAACAAGTACTAGGATATCTTCCTAAGAAGCCACAGCAGCCGGATAAATTGTATGTTCCACCCAACGGCTATTTTATTCAGCCCGCAAGGGGGAAGCAGCGGCCTACAAAATCTCATTCAGGTAGGTAGGTTCAGTTCTTGGAGGTTGGGGAATGCTTATGGGCAAGGCCTTATGTCTCATCCCAACTCGATTATTCAATTCTAAGCGCAAAAGAATTAGCGTCCAAATTTTATGTACGGAATTTAATTCTCTCACTTCCCAATGTCATAGAAACTTGAAATTTGGCACGAGCATTGATTATGTCATAAATAGGAAAAGTTAATGGGTCCCAACTCGATTATTCAATTCAAAGCGCCAAAGAATTAGCGTTCAAATTTTATGTACGGAATCTAATTCTCTCATTTCCGGATGTCATAGATAGATAGATAGATAGATAGACTGTATGCAATAACCTAGATAGATAGATAGATAGATAGACTGTATGCAATGACACGTACAGCTTGAAACCATAAATACTAGAGCACGCCAGCCATTTACAGTCAGTCTCCATTGGAGTTGGAAGTGGGCAAACATGTACTAGGCTATCTTCCCAAGAAGCCACAGCAGCCGGATAAATTGGATGTTCCACCCAACGGCTATTTTATTCAGCCTGCAAGGGGGAAGCAGCGGCCTACAAAACCTCAGTGGTCGCTGCTGCCGTCATCTAGATATATAAAAACGAATGTATGTATGTATGTCTGTCTTCGCAGCAACGCGCGACGGGTACGCTAGTTATATATATAGACTAGCGTACCCGTCGCGCGTTGCTGCGAAGACAGACATACATACATTCGTTTTTATATATCTAGATGACGGCAGCAGCGACCACTGAGGTTTTGTAGGCCGCTGCTTCCCCCTTGCAGGCTGAATAAAATAGCCGTTGTGTGGAACATCCAATTTATCCGGCTGCTGTGGCTTCTTGGGAAGATAGCCTAGTACATGTTTGCCCACTTCCAACTCCAATGGAGACTGACTGTAAATGGCTGGCGTGCTCTAGTATTTATGGTTTCAAGCTGTACGTGTCATTGCATACAGTCTATCTATCTATCTATCTATCTATCTATCTATCTATCTATCTATCTATCTATCTATCTATCAGGGTTATTGCATACAGTCTATCTATCTATCTATCTATGACATCAGGAAATGAGAGAATTAGATTCCGTACATAAAATTTGAACGCTAATTCTTTGGCGCTTTGAATTGAATAATCGAGTTGGGACCCATTAACTTTTCCTATTTATGACATAATCAATGCTCGTGGCAAATTTCAAGTTTCTATGACATTGGGAAGTGAGAGAATTAAGTTGGGATGAGACATAAGGCCTTGCCCATAAGCATTCCCCAACCTCCAAGAACTGAACCTACCTACCTGAATGAGATTTTGTAGGCCGCTGCTTCCCCCTTGCGGGCTGAATAAAATAGCCGTTGGGTGGAACATACAATTTATCCGGCTGCTGTGGCTTCTTAGGAAGATATCCTAGTACTTGTTTACCCACTTCCAACTCCAATGGTAATTGGCTGGCGTGCTCTAGTGGTTCCAAGCTGTACGTGTCATAATACAGCCTTAATGACATCACAATGCAGCTTTATAGAACATGTTGGGGCATGTTCAAGGGCGTCCGATGTTGATGACATCAGTGATGACATCACAATAGCAGGTGGCTTACTTATTCGATCTACGTGGGGGGGGCGTAACTTTCGACGACGCTCGCGCGCCATTTATCGTAGGATATTTGTACTATGCCTATAATCTTCCCAGGAGTGTACTTAACAACTTCCCAAAGTTTCATGGCGATCGGATGAATGGTGTAGTAGCGCATAAAGGACAAACAGACACGCACGCAGACACGCACGCACGCAGACAGACATACATTCAATTTTATATATATAGATATAGAACTCCATTATGATGTCATAATGTAATGTAAAACTGCATTATGATGTCATAATCTATTCATGGTAAGGGATAGAATTTACAACTCTATTATGATGTCACAATCTAGTAGTAACAAAGGATACAATGTAGAACAACATTATTATGTAATATAGAACTCCATTATGATGTCATAATGTAAAACTGCATTATGATGTCATAATGTATTTATAGTAGGGGATAGAATTTGCAACACCATTATGATGTCACAATCTAGTAATAACAAGAGATGCAATGTAGAACTTCATTATAATGTAGTATAGAACTCCATTAACATGTCATAATGTAATGTAAAACTGCATTATGATGTCATAATCTATTAATCGTAGGGGATAGAATTTACAACTCCATTATGATGTCACAATGTATTAATAACAAGATACAACATACAACTTATTTATAATGTAAAATAGAACTCCATTATGATGTCATAATGTAAAACTGCATTATGATGTCATAATCTATTCATAGCAGGTGATAGAATTTACAACTCCATTATGATGTGACAATTTAGTAATAACAAACGATACAATGTAGAACTTCTTTATAATGTAGTATAGAACTCCATTATGATGTCATAATGTAATATAAAACTGCATTATGATGTCATAATCTATTTATGGTAGGGGATAGAATTTACAACTCCATTATGATCTCTTAATCTAGTAATAACAAAAGATAGAATGTAGAACTTCATTATAATGTAGTCTAGAACTGCTTTATAATGTCATAATTAGAGATGAGCGAGCGTACTCGGAAAAGCACTACTCGCTCGAGTAATTTGCTTTATCCGAGTATCGCTGTGCTCGTCCCTGAAGATTCGGGTGCCGGCACGGAGCGGGGAGCTGCAGGGGAGAGCGGGGAGGAACGGAGGTAAGATCTTTTTTCTCCCTCTCTCCCACCCGCTCTCCCCTGCCCCCCGCTGCGACTCACCTGTCAGCCGCAGCGGCACCCGAATCTTCAGGGACGAGCACAGCGATACTCGAATAAAGCAAATTACTCGAGCGAGTAGTGCTTTTCCGAGTACGCTCGCTCATCTCTAGTCATAATGTAAAACTGCATTATAATGTCATAATCTATTCATAGCAGGTAATAGAATTTACAACTCCATTATGATGTCACAATCTAGTGATAACAAAAGATACAATGTAGAACAACATTATTATGTAATATAGAATTCCATTATGATGTCATAATGCAAAACTGCATTATGATGTCATAATCTATTCATGGTAGGGGATAGAATTTACAACTCCATTATGATCTCTTAATCTAGTAATAACAAAAGATACAATGTAGAACTTCATTATAATGTAGTATAGAACTCCATTATGATGTCATAATGTAAAACTGCATTATGATGTCATAATCTATTCATAGCAGGTAATAGAATTTACAACTCCATTATGATGTCACAATCTAGTAATAACAAAAGATACAACGTAGAACAACATTATTATGTAATATAGAACTCTATTATGATGTCATAATGTAAAACTGCATTATGATGTCATAATGTATTTATAGTAGGGGGTAGAATTTACAACTCCATTATGATGTCACAATCTAGTAATAACAAAAGATACAATGTAGAACTTCATTATAATTTAGTATACAGTCGTCACTGGGACAGGTGGGGTCCTTTAAATGAAATACAATTTCACTGTGAAAGTACCCCAGAAATATTAGATTAGATAATCTGTTCTATTATTAAAATATAACTTTTATTATAGGACTTTATTTAAAATACACTAAATCACACCACCAAATGGCCCAGCACACATCAGAAAACTAGACGAACATAAACATACAAACACCCAAAGAACATACAGGACAGGGGATAGGTATATCACCTTATCGTGGTGATCCGCTATACCGATGTTAATTACCGTTCCCTTAATAGATTTACAGGTACGGTTATATTGCTATTTATACAGTGGTAATAACGGTATAAATTTTATTTCAGAAGGCTAAGGATGATAGACAAATAATATTTAATCGACGTGTTTCTACGGCCCTGATGTAATAAGTGAGCCGATTCATCAGGATCAAGACAAATAGCCTCTGTCTTTTGTACTCAAATGCCCCAAATGAAGAATGGTAATCTAATATTTCTGGGGTACTTTCACAGTGAAATTATAATTTAGTATAGAACTATATTAGGATGTCATAATGTAATGTAAAACTGCATTATGATGTCATAATCTATTCATGGTAGGGGATAGTATTTAAAACTGCATTATGATGTCACAAATTAGTAATAACAAAAGATGCAACGTAGAACTTCATTATATTGTAATATAGAGCTCCATTATGATGTCATCATGTAATGTAAAACTGCATTATGATGTCATAATCTATTCATGGTAGGGGATAGAATTTACAACTCCATTATGATGTCACAATCTAGTACTATTAAAGGATACAACGTAGAACAACATTATTATGTAATATAGAACTCCATTATGATGTCATAATGTAAAACTGCATTATGATGTCATCATGTATTTATAGTAGGGGATAGAATTTACAACTGCATTATGATGTCACAATCTAGTAATAACAAAAGATACAACATAGAACAACATTATTATGTAATATAGAACTCCATTATGATGTCATAATATTAAACTGCATTATGACGTCATAATGTATTCATAGTAGGGGATAGAATTTACAACACCATTATGATTTCAGAATCTAGTAATAACAAAAGATGTAATGTAGAACTTCATTATAATGTAGTATAGAACTCTATTATGATGTCATAATGTAAAACTGCATTATGATGTCATAATCTATTCATAGCAAGTAATAGAATTTACAACTCCATTATGATATCACAATCTAGTAATAACAAAAGATGCAACGTAGAACAACACTACCTTGTAATATAGAACTCCATTATGATGTCATAATGTAAAACTGCATTATGATGTCATAATCTATTCATGGTAGGGGATAGAATTTACAATATCATTATGATGTCACAATCTAGTAATAACAAAAAATACAACGTAGAACAGCATTTTTATGTAATATAGAACTCCATTATGATGTCATAATGTGAAACTTCATTATATGTCATAATGTATTTATTGTAGGGGATAGGATTTACAACTCCATTATGATGTCACAATCTAGTAATAACAGAAGATACTTTGTAGAACTTCATTATAATATAATATAGAACTCCATTATGATGTCATGATGTAAAACTGCATTATGATGTCATAATGTATTTATAGTAGGGGGTAGAATTTACAACTGCATTATGATGTCACAATCTAGTAATAACAAAAGATACAATGTAGAACTTCATTATAATTTAGTATAGAACTATATTAGGATGTCATAATGTAATGTAAAACTGCATTAAGATGTCATAATCTATTCATGGTAGGGGATAGTATTTAAAACTCCATTATGATGTCACAAATTAGTAATAACAAAAGATACAACATACAACTTAATGATAATGTAATATAGAACTCCATTATGTCATAATGTAAAACTGCATTATGATGTCATAATCTGTTCATGGTAGGGGATAGAATTTACAACTCCATTATGATGTCACAATCTAGTAATAACAAAAGATACAACATAATTATAATGTAATATAGAACTCTATTATGATGTCATAATGTAAAACTGCATTATGATGTCATAATGTTTTTATAGTAGGGGATAGAATTTACAACTTCATTATGATGTCGCAATCTAAGATACAACGTAGAACAACATTATTATGTAATATAGAACGCCATTATGATGTCATAATGTGAAACTGCATTATGACGTAATAATGTATTCATAGTAGGGGATAGGATTTACAACTCCATTATGATGTCAGAATCTAGTAATAACAAAAGATACAATGTAGAAAAACATTATGTAATATAGAACGCCATTATGATGTCATAATGTAAGACTGCATTATGATGTCATAATGTATTTATGGCAGGGGATTGAATTTACAACTCCATTATGATGTCACAATCTAGTAATAACAAAAGATACAATGTAGAACTTCATTATAATGTAGTATAGAACTCCATTATGATGTCATAATGTAAAACTGCTTTATGATGTCATAATTTATTTATAGCAGGTAATATAATTTACAACTCCATAATGTCACAATCTAATAATAATAAAAGATACAAAGTAGAAAAACATTATGTAATATAGAACTTCATTATGATGTCATAATGTGAAACTGCATTATGACATCATAATCTATTCATAGTAGGGGATAGCATTTACAACTCCATTATGATGTCACAATCTAGTAATAACAAAAGATACAATGTAGAAATCCATTATATTTTAGTATAGAACTCTATTATGATGTCGTAATGTAAAACTGCATTAGGATGTCATAATCTATTCATGGTAGGGGATCAAATTTACAATATCATTATGATGTCACAATCTAGTAATAACAAAAGATACAATGTAGAACAGCCTTTTTTATGTAATATAGAACTCATTATGATGTCATAATGTGAAACTTCATTATGATATCATAATGTATTTATAGTAGGGGGTAGAATTTACAACTCCATTATGATGTCACAATCTAGTAATAACAAAAGATACAATGTAGAACAGCATTTTTATGTAATATAGAACTCCATTATGATGTCATAACGTGAAACTGCATTATGATGTCATAATGTATTCATTGTAGTGGATAGGATTTACAACCCCATTATGATGTCACAATTTAGTAATAACAAAAGATACAATGTAGAACTTCATTATAATTTAGTATAGAACTCTGTTATGATGTCATAACGTAATGTAAAACTGCATTATGATGTCATAATCTATTCATGGTAGGGGATAGAATTTACAACTCCATTATGATGTCACAATCTTGTAATAGCAAAAGATACAATGTAGAACTTCATTATAATGTAGTATAGAACTCTATTTTGATGTCGTAATGTAAAACTGCGTTATGATGTCATAATCTATTCATAGCAGGTAATAGAATTTACAACTCCATTATGATGTCAGAATCTAGTAATAACAAAAGATACAACGTAGAACAACATTATTATGTAATATAGAACTCCATTATGATGTCATAATGTGAAACTGCATTATGATGTCATAATGTATTTATAGTAGGGGGTAGAATTTACAACTGCATTATGATGTCACAATCTAGTAATAACAAAAGATACAATGTAGAACTTCATTATAATATAATATAGAACTCCATTATGATGTCATAATGTAAAACTGCATTATGATGTCATAATGTATTTATAGTAGGGGGTAGAATTTACAACTGCATTATGATGTCACAATCTAGTAATAACAAAAGATACAATGTAGAACTTCATTATAATTTAGTATAGAACTATATTAGGATGTCATAATGTAATGTAAAACTGCATTAAGATGTCATAATCTATTCATGGTAGGGGATAGTATTTAAAACTCCATTATGATGTCACAAATTAGTAATAACAAAAGATACAACATACAACTTAATGATAATGTAATATAGAACTCCATTATGTCATAATGTAAAACTGCATTATGATGTCATAATCTGTTCATGGTAGGGGATAGAATTTACAACTCCATTATGATGTCACAATCTAGTAATAACAAAAGATACAACATAATTATAATGTAATATAGAACTCTATTATGATGTCATAATGTAAAACTGCATTATGATGTCATAATGTTTTTATAGTAGGGGATAGAATTTACAACTTCATTATGATGTTGCAATCTAAGATACAACGTAGAACAACATTATTATGTAATATAGAACGCCATTATGATGTCATAATGTGAAACTGCATTATGACGTAATAATGTATTCATAGTAGGGGATAGGATTTACAACTCCATTATGATGTCAGAATCTAGTAATAACAAAAGATACAATGTAGAAAAGCATAATTATGTAATATAGAACGCCATTATGATGTCATAATGTAAGACTGCATTATGATGTCATAATGTATTTATGGCAGGGGATTGAATTTACAACTCCATTATGATGTCACAATCTAGTAATAACAAAAGATACAATGTAGAACTTCATTATAATGTAGTATAGAACTCCATTATGATGTCATAATGTAAAACTGCTTTATGATGTCATAATTTATTTATAGCAGGTAATATAATTTACAACTCCATAATGTCACAATCTAATAATAATAAAAGATACAAAGTAGAAAAACATTATGTAATATAGAACTTCATTATGATGTCATAATGTGAAACTGCATTATGACATCATAATCTATTCATAGTAGGGGATAGCATTTACAACTCCATTATGATGTCACAATCTAGTAATAACAAAAGATACAATGTAGAAATCCATTATATTTTAGTATAGAACTCTATTATGATGTCGTAATGTAAAACTGCATTAGGATGTCATAATCTATTCATGGTAGGGGATCAAATTTACAATATCATTATGATGTCACAATCTAGTAATAACAAAAGATACAATGTAGAACAGCCTTTTTATGTAATAAAGAACTCATTATGATGTCATAATGTGAAACTTCATTATGATGTCATAATGTATTTATAGTAGGGGGTAGAATTTACAACTCCATTATGATGTCACAATCTAGTAATAACAAAAGATACAATGTAGAACAGCATTTTTATGTAATATAGAACTCCATTATGATGTCATAACGTGAAACTGCATTATGATGTCATAATGTATTCATTGTAGTGGATAGGATTTACAACTCCATTATGATGTCACAATTTAGTAATAACAAAAGATACAATGTAGAACTTCATTATAATTTAGTATAGAACTCTGTTATGATGTCATAACGTAATGTAAAACTGCATTATGATGTCATAATCTATTCATGGTAGGGGATAGAATTTACAACTCCATTATGATGTCACAATCTTGTAATAGCAAAAGATACAATGTAGAACTTCATTATAATGTAGTATAGAACTCTATTTTGATGTCGTAATGTAAAACTGCATTATGATGTCATAATCTATTCATAGCAGGTAATAGAATTTACAACTCCATTATGATGTCAGAATCTAGTAATAACAAAAGATACAACGTAGAACAACATTATTATATAATATAGAACTCCATTATGATGTCATAATGTGAAACTGCATTATGACGTAATAATGTATTCATAGTATGGGATAGGATTTACAACTCCATTATGATGTCAGAATCTAGTAATAACAAAAGATACAATGTAGAAAAACATTATTATGTAATATAGAACGCCATTATGATGTCATAATGTGAAACTGCATTATGATGTCATAATGTATTTATTGTAGGGGATAGGATTTACAACTCCATTATGATGTCACAATCTAGTAATAACAGAAGATACTTTGTAGAACTTCATTATAATGTAGTATAGAACTCCATTATGATGTCATAATGTAAAACTGCATTATGATGTCATAATCTATTCATAGCAGATAATAGAATTTACAACTCCATTATGATGTCACAATCTAGTAATAACAAAAGATACAACGTAGAACAACATTATTATGTAATATAGAACTCTATTATGATGTCATAATGTAAAACTGCATTATGATGTCATAATGTATTTATAGTAGGGGGTAGAATTTACAACTCCATTATGATGTCACAATCTAGTAATAACAAAAGATACAATGTAGAACTTCATTATAATTTAGTATACAGTCGTCACTGGGACAGGTGGGGTCCTTTAAATGAAATACAATTTCACTGTGAAACTACCCCAGAAATATTAGATTAGATAATCTGTTCTATTATTAAAATATAACTTTTATTATAGGACTTTATTTAAAATACACTAAATCACACCACCAAATGGCCCAGCACACATCAGAAAACTAGACGAACATAAACATACAAACACCCAAAGAACATACAGGACAGGGGATAGGTATATCACCTTATCGTGGTGATCCGCTATACCGATGTTAATTACCGTTCCCTTAATAGATTTACAGGTACGGTTATATTGCTATTTATACAGTGGTAATAACGGTATAAATTTTATTTCAGAAGGCTAAGGATGATAGACAAATAATATTTAATCGACGTGTTTCTACGGCCCTGATGTAATAAGTGAGCCGATTCATCAGGATCAAGACAAATAGCCTCTGTCTTTTGTACTCAAATGCCCCAAATGAAGAATGGTAATCTAATATTTCTGGGGTACTTTCACAGTGAAATTATAATTTAGTATAGAACTATATTAGGATGTCATAATGTAATGTAAAACTGCATTATGATGTCATAATCTATTCATGGTAGGGGATAGTATTTAAAACTGCATTATGATGTCACAAATTAGTAATAACAAAAGATGCAACGTAGAACTTCATTATATTGTAATATAGAGCTTCATTATGATGTCATCATGTAATGTAAAACTGCATTATGATGTCATAATCTATTCATGGTAGGGGATAGAATTTACAACTCCATTATGATGTCACAATCTAGTACTATTAAAGGATACAACGTAGAACAACATTATTATGTAATATAGAACTCCATTATGATGTCATAATGTAAAACTGCATTATGATGTCATCATGTATTTATAGTAGGGGATAGAATTTACAACTGCATTATGATGTCACAATCTAGTAATAACAAAAGATACAACATAGAACAACATTATTATGTAATATAGAACTCCATTATGATGTCATAATATTAAACTGCATTATGACGTCATAATGTATTCATAGTAGGGGATAGAATTTACAACACCATTATGATGTCAGAATATAGTAATAACAAAAGATGTAATGTAGAACTTCATTATAATGTAGTATAGAACTCTATTATGATGTCATAATGTAAAACTGCATTATGATGTCATAATGTGAAACTGCATTATGATGTCATAATGTATTTATTGTAGGGGATAGGATTTACAACTCCATTATGATGTCACAATCTAGTAATAACAGAAGATACTTTGTAGAACTCCATTATAATGTAGTATAGAACTCCATTATGATGTCATAATGTAAAACTGCATTATGATGTCATAATCTATTCATAGCAGGTAATAGAATTTACAACTCCATTATGATGTCACAATCTAGTAATAACAAAAGATACAACGTAGAACAACATTATTATGTAATATAGAACTCTATTATGATGTCATAATGTAAAACTGCATTATGATGTCATAATGTATTTATAGTAGGGGGTAGAATTTACAACTCCATTATGATGTCACAATCTAGTAATAACAAAAGATACAATGTAGAACTTCATTATAATTTAGTATACAGTCGTCACTGGGACAGGTGGGGTCCTTTAAATGAAATACAATTTCACTGTGAAACTACCCCAGAAATATTAGATTAGATAATCTGTTCTATTATTAAAATATAACTTTTATTATAGGACTTTATTTAAAATACACTAAATCACACCACCAAATGGCCCAGCACACATCAGAAAACTAGACGAACATAAACATACAAACACCCAAAGAACATACAGGACAGGGGATAGGTATATCACCTTATCGTGGTGATCCGCTATACCGATGTTAATTACCGTTCCCTTAATAGATTTACAGGTACGGTTATATTGCTATTTATACAGTGGTAATAACGGTATAAATTTTATTTCAGAAGGCTAAGGATGATAGACAAATAATATTTAATCGACGTGTTTCTACGGCCCTGATGTAATAAGTGAGCCGATTCATCAGGATCAAGACAAATAGCCTCTGTCTTTTGTACTCAAATGCCCCAAATGAAGAATGGTAATCTAATATTTCTGGGGTACTTTCACAGTGAAATTATAATTTAGTATAGAACTATATTAGGATGTCATAATGTAATGTAAAACTGCATTATGATGTCATAATCTATTCATGGTAGGGGATAGTATTTAAAACTGCATTATGATGTCACAAATTAGTAATAACAAAAGATGCAACGTAGAACTTCATTATATTGTAATATAGAGCTCCATTATGATGTCATCATGTAATGTAAAACTGCATTATGATGTCATAATCTATTCATGGTAGGGGATAGAATTTACAACTCCATTATGATGTCACAATCTAGTACTATTAAAGGATACAACGTAGAACAACATTATTATGTAATATAGAACTCCATTATGATGTCATAATGTAAAACTGCATTATGATGTCATCATGTATTTATAGTAGGGGATAGAATTTACAACTGCATTATGATGTCACAATCTAGTAATAACAAAAGATACAACATAGAACAACATTATTATGTAATATAGAACTCCATTATGATGTCATAATATTAAACTGCATTATGACGTCATAATGTATTCATAGTAGGGGATAGAATTTACAACACCATTATGATGTCAGAATATAGTAATAACAAAAGATGTAATGTAGAACTTCATTATAATGTAGTATAGAACTCTATTATGATGTCATAATGTAAAACTGCATTATGATGTCATAATCTATTCATAGCAAGTAATAGAATTTACAACTCCATTATGATATCACAATCTAGTAATAACAAAAGATGCAACGTAGAACAACACTACTTTGTAATATAGAACTCCATTATGATGTCATAATGTAAAACTGCTTATGATGTCATAATCTATTCATGGTAGGGGATAGAATTTACAATATCATTATGATGTCACAATCTAGTAATAACAAAAAATACAACGTAGAACAGCATTTTTATGTAATATAGAACTCCATTATGATGTCATAATGTGAAACTTCATTATGATGTCATAATGTATTTATTGTAGGGGATAGGATTTACAACTCCATTATGATGTCACAATCTAGTAATAACAGAAGATACTTTGTAGAACTTCATTATAATATAATATAGAACTCCATTATGATGTCATAATGTAAAACTGCATTATGATGTCATAATGTATTTATAGTAGGGGGTAGAATTTACAACTGCATTATGATGTCACAATCTAGTAATAACAAAAGATACAATGTAGAACTTCATTATAATTTAGTATAGAACTATATTAGGATGTCATAATGTAATGTAAAACTGCATTAAGATGTCATAATCTATTCATGGTAGGGGATAGTATTTAAAACTCCATTATGATGTCACAAATTAGTAATAACAAAAGATACAACATACAACTTAATGATAATGTAATATAGAACTCCATTATGATGTCATAATGTAAAACTGCATTATGATGTCATAATCTGTTCATGGTAGGGGATAGAATTTACAACTCCATTATGATGTCACAATCTAGTAATAACAAAAGATACAACATAATTATAATGTAATATAGAACTCTATTATGATGTCATAATGTAAAACTGCATTATGATGTCATAATGTTTTTATAGTAGGGGATAGAATTTACAACTTCATTATGATGTCGCAATCTAGTAGTAACAAAAGATACAACGTAGAACAACATTATTATGTAATATAGAACGCCATTATGATGTCATAATGTGAAACTGCATTATGACGTAATAATGTATTCATAGTAGGGGATAGGATTTACAACTCCATTATGATGTCAGAATCTAGTAATAACAAAAGATACAATGTAGAAAAACATTATTATGTAATATAGAACGCCATTATGATGTCATAATGTAAAACTGCATTATGATGTCATAATGTATTTATGGCAGGGGATTGAATTTACAACTCCATTATGATGTCACAATCTAGTAATAACAAAAGATACAATGTAGAACTTCATTATAATGTAGTATAGAACTCCATTATGATGTCATAATGTAAAACTGCTTTATGATGTCATAATTTATTTATAGCAGGTAATATAATTTACAACTCCATTATGTCACAATCTAATAATAATAAAAGATACAAAGTAGAAAAACATTATGTAATATAGAACTTCATTATGATGTCATAATGTGAAACTGCATTATGACATCATAATCTATTCATAGTAGGTGATAGCATTTACAACTCCATTAAGATGTCACAATCTAGTAATAACAAAAGATACAATGTAGAACAGCCTTTTTATGTAATATACAACTCATTATGATGTCATAATGTGAAACTTCATTATGATGTCATAATGTATTTATAGTAGGGGGTAGAATTTACAACTCCATTATGATGTCACAATCTAGTAATAACAAAAGATACAATGTAGAACAGCATTTGTATGTAATATAGAACTCCATTATGATGTCATAACGTGAAACTGCATTATGATGTCATAATGTATTCATTGTAGTGGATAGGATTTACAACTCCATTATGATGTCACAATTTAGTAATAACAAAAGATACAATGTAGAACTTCATTATAATTTAGTATAGAACTCTGTTATGATGTCATAACGTAATGTAAAACTGCATTATGATGTCATAATCTATTCATGGTAGGGGATAGAATTTACAACTCCATTATGATGTCACAATCTTGTAATAGCAAAAGATACAATGTAGAACTTCATTATAATGTAGTATAGAACTCTATTTTGATGTCGTAATGTAAAACTGCATTATGATGTCATAATCTATTCATAGCAGGTAATAGAATTTACAACTCCATTATGATGTCAGAATCTAGTAATAACAAAAGATACAACGTAGAACAACATTATTATGTAATATAGAACTCCATTATGATGTCATAATGTGAAACTGCATTATGACGTAATAATGTATTCATAGTATGGGATAGGATTTACAACTCGATTATGATGTCAGAATCTAGTAATAACAAAAGATACAATGTAGAAAAACATTATTATGTAATATAGAACGCCATTATGATGTCATAATGTGAAACTGCATTATGATGTCATAATGTATTTATTGTAGGGGATAGGATTTACAACTCCATTATGATGTCACAATCTAGTAATAACAGAAGATACTTTGTAGAACTTCATTATAATGTAGTATAGAACTCTATTTTGATGTCGTAATGTAAAACTGCATTATGATGTCATAATCTATTCATAGGAGGTAATAGAATTTACAACTCCATTATGATGTCAGAATCTAGTAATAACAAAAGATACAACGTAGAACAACATTATTATATAATATAGAACTCTATTATGATGTCATAATGTAAAACTGCATTATGATGTCACAATCTAGTAATAACAAAAGATACAATGTAGAACTTCATTATAATTTAGTATACAGTCGTCACTGGGACAGGTGGGGTCCTTTAAATGAAATACAATTTCACTGTGAAAGTACCCCAGAAATATTAGATTAGATAATCTGTTCTATTAATAAAATATAACTTTTTTTATAGGACTTTATTTAAAATACACTAAATCACACCACCAAATGGCCCAGCACACATCAGAAAACTAGACGAACATAAACATACAAACACCCAAAGAACATACAGGACAGGGGATAGGTATATCACCTTATCGTGGTGATCCGCTATACCGATGTTAATTACCGTTCCCTTAATAGATTTACAGGTACGGTTATATTGCTATTTATACAGTGGTAATAACGGTATAAATTTTATTTCAGAAGGCTAAGGATGATAGACAAATAATATTTAATCGACGTGTTTCTACGGCCCTGATGTAATAAGTGAGCCGATTCATCAGGATCAAGACAAATAGCCTCTGTCTTTTGTACTCAAATGCCCCAAATGAAGAATGGTAATCTAATATTTCTGGGGTACTTTCACAGTGAAATTATAATTTAGTATAGAACTATATTAGGATGTCATAATGTAATGTAAAACTGCATTATGATGTCATAATCTATTCATGGTAGGGGATAGTATTTAAAACTGCATTATGGTGTCACAAATTAGTAATAACAAAAGATGCAACGTAGAACTTCATTATATTGTAATATAGAGCTCCATTATGATGTCATCATGTAATGTAAAACTGCATTATGATGTCATAATATATTCATGGTAGGGGATAGAATTTACAACTCCATTATGATGTCACAATCTAGTACTATTAAAGGATACAACGTAGAACAACATTATTATGTAATATAGAACTCCATTATGATGTCATAATGTAAAACTGCATTATGATGTCATCATGTATTTATAGTAGGGGATAGAATTTACAACTGCATTATGATGTCACAATCTAGTAATAACAAAAGATACAACATAGAACAACATTATTATGTAATATAGAACTCCATTATGATGTCATAATATTAAACTGCATTATGACGTCATAATGTATTCATAGTAGGGGATAGAATTTACAACACCATTATGATTTCAGAATCTAGTAATAACAAAAGATGTAATGTAGAACTTCATTATAATGTAGTATAGAACTCTATTATGATGTCATAATGTAAAACTGCATTATGATGTCATAATCTATTCATAGCAAGTAATAGAATTTACAACTCCATTATGATATCACAATCTAGTAATAACAAAAGATGCAACGTAGAACAACACTACTTTGTAATATAGAACTCCATTATGATGTCATAATGTAAAACTGCATTATGATGTCATAATCTATTCATGGTAGGGGATAGAATTTACAATATCATTATGATGTCACAATCTAGTAATAACAAAAAATACAACGTAGAACAGCATTTTTATGTAATATAGAACTCCATTATGATGTCATAATGTGAAACTTCATTATATGTCATAATGTATTTATTGTAGGGGATAGGATTTACAACTCCATTATGATGTCACAATCTAGTAATAACAGAAGATACTTTGTAGAACTTCATTATAATATAATATAGAACTCCATTATGATGTCATAATGTAAAACTGCATTATGATGTCATAATGTATTTATAGTAGGGGGTAGAATTTACAACTGCATTATGATGTCACAATCTAGTAATAACAAAAGATACAATGTAGAACTTCATTATAATTTAGTATAGAACTATATTAGGATGTCATAATGTAATGTAAAACTGCATTAAGATGTCATAATCTATTCATGGTAGGGGATAGTATTTAAAACTCCATTATGATGTCACAAATTAGTAATAACAAAAGATACAACATACAACTTAATGATAATGTAATATAGAACTCCATTATGTCATAATGTAAAACTGCATTATGATGTCATAATCTGTTCATGGTAGGGGATAGAATTTACAACTCCATTATGATGTCACAATCTAGTAATAACAAAAGATACAACATAATTATAATGTAATATAGAACTCTATTATGATGTCATAATGTAAAACTGCATTATGATGTCATAATGTTTTTATAGTAGGGGATAGAATTTACAACTTCATTATGATGTCGCAATCTAAGATACAACGTAGAACAACATTATTATGTAATATAGAACGCCATTATGATGTCATAATGTGAAACTGCATTATGACGTAATAATGTATTCATAGTAGGGGATAGGATTTACAACTCCATTATGATGTCAGAATCTAGTAATAACAAAAGATACAATGTAGAAAAACATTATGTAATATAGAACGCCATTATGATGTCATAATGTAAGACTGCATTATGATGTCATAATGTATTTATGGCAGGGGATTGAATTTACAACTCCATTATGATGTCACAATCTAGTAATAACAAAAGATACAATGTAGAACTTCATTATAATGTAGTATAGAACTCCATTATGATGTCATAATGTAAAACTGCTTTATGATGTCATAATTTATTTATAGCAGGTAATATAATTTACAACTCCATAATGTCACAATCTAATAATAATAAAAGATACAAAGTAGAAAAACATTATGTAATATAGAACTTCATTATGATGTCATAATGTGAAACTGCATTATGACATCATAATCTATTCATAGTAGGGGATAGCATTTACAACTCCATTATGATGTCACAATCTAGTAATAACAAAAGATACAATGTAGAAATCCATTATATTTTAGTATAGAACTCTATTATGATGTCGTAATGTAAAACTGCATTAGGATGTCATAATCTATTCATGGTAGGGGATCAAATTTACAATATCATTATGATGTCACAATCTAGTAATAACAAAAGATACAATGTAGAACAGCCTTTTTATGTAATATAGAACTCATTATGATGTCATAATGTGAAACTTCATTATGATATCATAATGTATTTATAGTAGGGGGTAGAATTTACAACTCCATTATGATGTCACAATCTAGTAATAACAAAAGATACAATGTAGAACAGCATTTTTATGTAATATAGAACTCCATTATGATGTCATAACGTGAAACTGCATTATGATGTCATAATGTATTCATTGTAGTGGATAGGATTTACAACTCCATTATGATGTCACAATTTAGTAATAACAAAAGATACAATGTAGAACTTCATTATAATTTAGTATAGAACTCTGTTATGATGTCATAACCTAATGTAAAACTGCATTATGATGTCATAATCTATTCATGGTAGGGGATAGAATTTACAACTCCATTATGATGTCACAATCTTGTAATAGCAAAAGATACAATGTAGAACTTCATTATAATGTAGTATAGAACTCTATTTTGATGTCGTAATGTAAAACTGCGTTATGATGTCATAATCTATTCATAGCAGGTAATAGAATTTACAACTCCATTATGATGTCAGAATCTAGTAATAACAAAAGATACAACGTAGAACAACATTATTATGTAATATAGAACTCCATTATGATGTCATAATGTGAAACTGCATTATGATGTCATAATGTATTTATAGTAGGGGGTAGAATTTACAACTGCATTATGATGTCACAATCTAGTAATAACAAAAGATACAATGTAGAACTTCATTATAATATAATATAGAACTCCATTATGATGTCATAATGTAAAACTGCATTATGATGTCATAATGTATTTATAGTAGGGGGTAGAATTTACAACTGCATTATGATGTCACAATCTAGTAATAACAAAAGATACAATGTAGAACTTCATTATAATTTAGTATAGAACTATATTAGGATGTCATAATGTAATGTAAAACTGCATTAAGATGTCATAATCTATTCATGGTAGGGGATAGTATTTAAAACTCCATTATGATGTCACAAATTAGTAATAACAAAAGATACAACATACAACTTAATGATAATGTAATATAGAACTCCATTATGTCATAATGTAAAACTGCATTATGATGTCATAATCTGTTCATGGTAGGGGATAGAATTTACAACTCCATTATGATGTCACAATCTAGTAATAACAAAAGATACAACATAATTATAATGTAATATAGAACTCTATTATGATGTCATAATGTAAAACTGCATTATGATGTCATAATGTTTTTATAGTAGGGGATAGAATTTACAACTTCATTATGATGTCGCAATCTAAGATACAACGTAGAACAACATTATTATGTAATATAGAACGCCATTATGATGTCATAATGTGAAACTGCATTATGACGTAATAATGTATTCATAGTAGGGGATAGGATTTACAACTCCATTATGATGTCAGAATCTAGTAATAACAAAAGATACAATGTAGAAAAACATTATTATGTAATATAGAACGCCATTATGATGTCATAATGTAAAACTGCATTATGATGTCATAATGTATTTATGGCAGGGGATTGAATTTACAACTCCATTATGATGTCACAATCTAGTAATAACAAAAGATACAATGTAGAACTTCATTATAATGTAGTATAGAACTCCATTATGATGTCATAATGTAAAACTGCTTTATGATGTCATAATTTATTTATAGCAGGTAATATAATTTACAACTCCATAATGTCACAATCTAATAATAATAAAAGATACAAAGTAGAAAAACATTATGTAATATAGAACTTCATTATGATGTCATAATGTGAAACTGCATTATGACATCATAATCTATTCATAGTAGGGGATAGCATTTACAACTCCATTATGATGTCACAATCTAGTAATAACAAAAGATACAATGTAGAAATCCATTATATTTTAGTATAGAACTCTATTATGATGTCGTAATGTAAAACTGCATTAGGATGTCATAATCTATTCATGGTAGGGGATCAAATTTACAATATCATTATGATGTCACAATCTAGTAATAACAAAAGATACAATGTAGAACAGCCTTTTTATGTAATATAGAACTCATTATGATGTCATAATGTGAAACTTCATTATGATGTCATAATGTATTTATAGTAGGGGGTAGAATTTACAACTCCATTATGATGTCACAATCTAGTAATAACAAAAGATACAATGTAGAACAGCATTTTTATGTAATATAGAACTCCATTATGATGTCATAACGTGAAACTGCATTATGATGTCATAATGTATTCATTGTAGTGGATAGGATTTACAACTCCATTATGATGTCACAATTTAGTAATAACAAAAGATACAATGTAGAACTTCATTATAATTTAGTATAGAACTCTGTTATGATGTCATAACGTAATGTAAAACTGCATTATGATGTCATAATCTATTCATGGTAGGGGATAGAATTTACAACTCCATTATGATGTCACAATCTTGTAATAGCAAAAGATACAATGTAGAACTTCATTATAATGTAGTATAGAACTCTATTTTGATGTCGTAATGTAAAACTGCATTATGATGTCATAATCTATTCATAGCAGGTAATAGAATTTACAACTCCATTATGATGTCAGAATCTAGTAATAACAAAAGATACAACGTAGAACAACATTATTATGTAATATAGAACTCCATTATGATGTCATAATGTGAAACTGCATTATGACATAATAATGTATTCATAGTATGGGATAGGATTTACAACTCCATTATGATGTCAGAATCTAGTAATAACAAAAGATACAATGTAGAAAAACATTATTATGTAATATAGAACGCCATTATGATGTCATAATGTGAAACTGCATTATGATGTCATAATGTATTTATTGTAGGGGATAGGATTTACAACTCCATTATGATGTCACAATCTAGTAATAACAGAAGATACTTTGTAGAACTTCATTATAATGTAGTATAGAACTCCATTATGATGTCATAATGTAAAACTGCATTATGATGTCATAATCTATTCATAGCAGATAATAGAATTTACAACTCCATTATGATGTCACAATCTAGTAATAACAAAAGATACAACGTAGAACAACATTATTATGTAATATAGAACTCTATTATGGTGTCATAATGTAAAACTGCATTATGATGTCATAATGTATTTATAGTAGGGGGTAGAATTTACAACTCCATTATGATGTCACAATCTAGTAATAACAAAAGATACAATGTAGAACTTCATTATAATTTAGTATACAGTCGTCACTGGGACAGGTGGGGTCCTTTAAATGAAATACAATTTCACTGTGAAACTACCCCAGAAATATTAGATTAGATAATCTGTTCTATTATTAAAATATAACTTTTATTATAGGACTTTATTTAAAATACACTAAATCACACCACCAAATGGCCCAGCACACATCAGAAAACTAGACGAACATAAACATACAAACACCCAAAGAACATACAGGACAGGGGATAGGTATATCACCTTATCGTGGTGATCCGCTATACCGATGTTAATTACCGTTCCCTTAATAGATTTACAGGTACGGTTATATTGCTATTTATACAGTGGTAATAACGGTATAAATTTTATTTCAGAAGGCTAAGGATGATAGACAAATAATATTTAATCGACGTGTTTCTACGGCCCTGATGTAATAAGTGAGCCGATTCATCAGGATCAAGACAAATAGCCTCTGTCTTTTGTACTCAAATGCCCCAAATGAAGAATGGTAATCTAATATTTCTGGGGTACTTTCACAGTGAAATTATAATTTAGTATAGAACTATATTAGGATGTCATAATGTAATGTAAAACTGCATTATGATGTCATAATCTATTCATGGTAGGGGATAGTATTTAAAACTGCATTATGATGTCACAAATTAGTAATAACAAAAGATGCAACGTAGAACTTCATTATATTGTAATATAGAGCTCCATTATGATGTCATCATGTAATGTAAAACTGCATTATGATGTCATAATCTATTCATGGTAGGGGATAGAATTTACAACTCCATTATGATGTCACAATCTAGTACTATTAAAGGATACAACGTAGAACAACATTATTATGTAATATAGAACTCCATTATGATGTCATAATGTAAAACTGCATTATGATGTCATCATGTATTTATAGTAGGGGATAGAATTTACAACTGCATTATGATGTCACAATCTAGTAATAACAAAAGATACAACATAGAACAACATTATTATGTAATATAGAACTCCATTATGATGTCATAATATTAAACTGCATTATGACATCATAATGTATTCATAGTAGGGGATAGAATTTACAACACCATTATGATTTCAGAATCTAGTAATAACAAAAGATGTAATGTAGAACTTCATTATAATGTAGTATAGAACTCTATTATGATGTCATAATGTAAAACTGCATTATGATGTCATAATCTATTCATAGCAAGTAATAGAATTTACAACTCCATTATGATATCACAATCTAGTAATAACAAAAGATGCAACGTAGAACAACACTACTTTGTAATATAGAACTCCATTATGATGTCATAATGTAAAACTGCATTATGATGTCATAATCTATTCATGGTAGGGGATAGAATTTACAATATCATTATGATGTCACAATCTAGTAATAACAAAAAATACAACGTAGAACAGCATTTTTATGTAATATAGAACTCCATTATGATGTCATAATGTGAAACTTCATTATATGTCATAATGTATTTATTGTAGGGGATAGGATTTACAACTCCATTATGATGTCACAATCTAGTAATAACAGAAGATACTTTGTAGAACTTCATTATAATATAATATAGAACTCCATTATGATGTCGTAATGTAAAACTGCATTATGATGTCATAATGTATTTATAGTAGGGGGTAGAATTTACAACTGCATTATGATGTCACAATCTAGTAATAACAAAAGATACAATGTAGAACTTCATTATAATTTAGTATAGAACTATATTAGGATGTCATAATGTAATGTAAAACTGCATTAAGATGTCATAATCTATTCATGGTAGGGGATAGTATTTAAAACTCCATTATGATGTCACAAATTAGTAATAACAAAAGATACAACATACAACTTAATGATAATGTAATATAGAACTCCATTATGTCATAATGTAAAACTGCATTATGATGTCATAATCTGTTCATGGTAGGGGATAGAATTTACAACTCCATTATGATGTCACAATCTAGTAATAACAAAAGATACAACATAATTATAATGTAATATAGAACTCTATTATGATGTCATAATGTAAAACTGCATTATGATGTCATAATGTTTTTATAGTAGGGGATAGAATTTACAACTTCATTATGATGTCGCAATCTAAGATACAACGTAGAACAACATTATTATGTAATATAGAACGCCATTATGATGTCATAATGTGAAACTGCATTATGACGTAATAATGTATTCATAGTAGGGGATAGGATTTACAACTCCATTATGATGTCAGAATCTAGTAATAACAAAAGATACAATGTAGAAAAACATTATGTAATATAGAACGCCATTATGATGTCATAATGTAAGACTGCATTATGATGTCATAATGTATTTATGGCAGGGGATTGAATTTACAACTCCATTATGATGTCACAATCTAGTAATAACAAAAGATACAATGTAGAACTTCATTATAATGTAGTATAGAACTCCATTATGATGTCATAATGTAAAACTGCTTTATGATGTCATAATTTATTTATAGCAGGTAATATAATTTACAACTCCATAATGTCACAATCTAATAATAATAAAAGATACAAAGTAGAAAAACATTATGTAATATAGAACTTCATTATGATGTCATAATGTGAAACTGCATTATGACATCATAATCTATTCATAGTAGGGGATAGCATTTACAACTCCATTATGATGTCACAATCTAGTAATAACAAAAGATACAATGTAGAAATCCATTATATTTTAGTATAGAACTCTATTATGATGTCGTAATGTAAAACTGCATTAGGATGTCATAATCTATTCATGGTAGGGGATCAAATTTACAATATCATTATGATGTCACAATCTAGTAATAACAAAAGATACAATGTAGAACAGCCTTTTTATGTAATATAGAACTCATTATGATGTCATAATGTGAAACTTCATTATGATATCATAATGTATTTATAGTAGGGGGTAGAATTTACAACTCCATTATGATGTCACAATCTAGTAATAACAAAAGATACAATGTAGAACAGCATTTTTATGTAATATAGAACTCCATTATGATGTCATAACGTGAAACTGCATTATGATGTCATAATGTATTCATTGTAGTGGATAGGATTTACAACTCCATTATGATGTCACAATTTAGTAATAACAAAAGATACAATGTAGAACTTCATTATAATTTAGTATAGAACTCTGTTATGATGTCATAACGTAATGTAAAACTGCATTATGATGTCATAATCTATTCATGGTAGGGGATAGAATTTACAACTCCATTATGATGTCACAATCTTGTAATAGCAAAAGATACAATGTAGAACTTCATTATAATGTAGTATAGAACTCTATTTTGATGTCGTAATGTAAAACTGCGTTATGATGTCATAATCTATTCATAGCAGGTAATAGAATTTACAACTCCATTATGATGTCAGAATCTAGTAATAACAAAAGATACAACGTAGAACAACATTATTATGTAATATAGAACTCCATTATGATGTCATAATGTGAAACTGCATTATGATGTCATAATGTATTTATAGTAGGGGGTAGAATTTACAACTGCATTATGATGTCACAATCTAGTAATAACAAAAGATACAATGTAGAACTTCATTATAATTTAGTATAGAACTATATTAGGATGTCATAATGTAATGTAAAACTGCATTAAGATGTCATAATCTATTCATGGTAGGGGATAGTATTTAAAACTCCATTATGATGTCACAAATTAGTAATAACAAAAGATACAACATACAACTTAATGATAATGTAATATAGAACTCCATTATGTCATAATGTAAAACTGCATTATGATGTCATAATCTGTTCATGGTAGGGGATAGAATTTACAACTCCATTATGATGTCACAATCTAGTAATAACAAAAGATACAACATAATTATAATGTAATATAGAACTCTATTATGATGTCATAATGTAAAACTGCATTATGATGTCATAATGTTTTTATAGTAGGGGATAGAATTTACAACTTCATTATGATGTCGCAATCTAAGATACAACGTAGAACAACATTATTATGTAATATAGAACGCCATTATGATGTCATAATGTGAAACTGCATTATGACGTAATAATGTATTCATAGTAGGGGATAGGATTTACAACTCCATTATGATGTCAGAATCTAGTAATAACAAAAGATACAATGTAGAAAAACATTATTATGTAATATAGAACGCCATTATGATGTCATAATGTAAAACTGCATTATGATGTCATAATGTATTTATGGCAGGGGATTGAATTTACAACTCCATTATGATGTCACAATCTAGTAATAACAAAAGATACAATGTAGAACTTCATTATAATGTAGTATAGAACTCCATTATGATGTCATAATGTAAAACTGCTTTATGATGTCATAATTTATTTATAGCAGGTAATATAATTTACAACTCCATAATGTCACAATCTAATAATAATAAAAGATACAAAGTAGAAAAACATTATGTAATATAGAACTTCATTATGATGTCATAATGTGAAACTGCATTATGACATCATAATCTATTCATAGTAGGGGATAGCATTTACAACTCCATTATGATGTCACAATCTAGTAATAACAAAAGATACAATGTAGAAATCCATTATATTTTAGTATAGAACTCTATTATGATGTCGTAATGTAAAACTGCATTAGGATGTCATAATCTATTCATGGTAGGGGATCAAATTTACAATATCATTATGATGTCACAATCTAGTAATAACAAAAGATACAATGTAGAACAGCCTTTTTATGTAATATAGAACTCATTATGATGTCATAATGTGAAACTTCATTATGATGTCATAATGTATTTATAGTAGGGGGTAGAATTTACAACTCCATTATGATGTCACAATCTAGTAATAACAAAAGATACAATGTAGAACAGCATTTTTATGTAATATAGAACTCCATTATGATGTCATAACGTGAAACTGCATTATGATGTCATAATGTATTCATTGTAGTGGATAGGATTTACAACTCCATTATGATGTCACAATTTAGTAATAACAAAAGATACAATGTAGAACTTCATTATAATTTAGTATAGAACTCTGTTATGATGTCATAACGTAATGTAAAACTGCATTATGATGTCATAATCTATTCATGGTAGGGGATAGAATTTACAACTCCATTATGATGTCACAATCTTGTAATAGCAAAAGATACAATGTAGAACTTCATTATAATGTAGTATAGAACTCTATTTTGATGTCGTAATGTAAAACTGCATTATGATGTCATAATCTATTCATAGCAGGTAATAGAATTTACAACTCCATTATGATGTCAGAATCTAGTAATAACAAAAGATACAACGTAGAACAACATTATTATGTAATATAGAACTCCATTATGATGTCATAATGTGAAACTGCATTATGACGTAATAATGTATTCATAGTATGGGATAGGATTTACAACTCCATTATGATGTCAGAATCTAGTAATAACAAAAGATACAATGTAGAAAAACATTATTATGTAATATAGAACGCCATTATGATGTCATAATGTGAAACTGCATTATGATGTCATAATGTATTTATTGTAGGGGATAGGATTTACAACTCCATTATGATGTCACAATCTAGTAATAACAGAAGATACTTTGTAGAACTTCATTATAATGTAGTATAGAACTCCATTATGATGTCATAATGTAAAACTGCATTATGATGTCATAATCTATTCATAGCAGATAATAGAATTTACAACTCCATTATGATGTCACAATCTAGTAATAACAAAAGATACAACGTAGAACAACATTATTATGTAATATAGAACTCTATTATGATGTCATAATGTAAAACTGCATTATGATGTCATAATGTATTTATAGTAGGGGGTAGAATTTACAACTCCATTATGATGTCACAATCTAGTAATAACAAAAGATACAATGTAGAACTTCATTATAATTTAGTATACAGTCGTCACTGGGACAGGTGGGGTCCTTTAAATGAAATACAATTTCACTGTGAAACTACCCCAGAAATATTAGATTAGATAATCTGTTCTATTATTAAAATATAACTTTTATTATAGGACTTTATTTAAAATACACTAAATCACACCACCAAATGGCCCAGCACACATCAGAAAACTAGACGAACATAAACATACAAACACCCAAAGAACATACAGGACAGGGGATAGGTATATCACCTTATCGTGGTGATCCGCTATACCGATGTTAATTACCGTTCCCTTAATAGATTTACAGGTACGGTTATATTGCTATTTATACAGTGGTAATAACGGTATAAATTTTATTTCAGAAGGCTAAGGATGATAGACAAATAATATTTAATCGACGTGTTTCTACGGCCCTGATGTAATAAGTGAGCCGATTCATCAGGATCAAGACAAATAGCCTCTGTCTTTTGTACTCAAATGCCCCAAATGAAGAATGGTAATCTAATATTTCTGGGGTACTTTCACAGTGAAATTATAATTTAGTATAGAACTATATTAGGATGTCATAATGTAATGTAAAACTGCATTATGATGTCATAATCTATTCATGGTAGGGGATAGTATTTAAAACTGCATTATGATGTCACAAATTAGTAATAACAAAAGATGCAACGTAGAACTTCATTATATTATAATATAGAGCTCCATTATGATGTCATCATGTAATGTAAAACTGCATTATGATGTCATAATCTATTCATGGTAGGGGATAGAATTTACAACTCCATTATGATGTCACAATCTAGTACTATTAAAGGATACAACGTAGAACAACATTATTATGTAATATAGAACTCCATTATGATGTCATAATGTAAAACTGCATTATGATGTCATCATGTATTTATAGTAGGGGATAGAATTTACAACTGCATTATGATGTCACAATCTAGTAATAACAAAAGATACAACATAGAACAACATTATTATGTAATATAGAACTTCATTATGATGTCATAATATTAAACTGCATTATGACGTCATAATGTATTCATAGTAGGGGATAGAATTTACAACTCCATTATGATGTCAGAATCTAGTAATAACAAAAGATGTAATGTAGAACTTCATTATAATGTAGTATAGAACTCTATTATGATGTCATAATGTAAAACTGCATTATGATGTCATAATCTATTCATAGCAAGTAATAGAATTTACAACTCCATTATGATATCACAATCTAGTAATAACAAAAGATGCAACGTAGAACAACACTACTTTGTAATATAGAACTCCATTATGATGTCATAATGTGAAACTGCATTATGACGTAATAATGTATTCATAGTATGGGATAGGATTTACAACTCCATTATGATGTCAGAATCTAGTAATAACAAAAGATACAATGTAGAAAAACATTATTATGTAATATAGAACGCCATTATGATGTCATAATGTGAAACTGCATTATGATGTCATAATGTATTTATTGTAGGGGATAGGATTTACAACTCCATTATGATGTCACAATCTAGTAATAACAGAAGATACTTTGTAGAACTTCATTATAATGTAGTATAGAACTCCATTATGATGTCATAATGTAAAACTGCATTATGATGTCATAATCTATTCATAGCAGATAATAGAATTTACAACTCCATTATGATGTCACAATCTAGTAATAACAAAAGATACAACGTAGAACAACATTATTATGTAATATAGAACTCTATTATGATGTCATAATGTAAAACTGCATTATGATGTCATAATGTATTTATAGTAGGGGTAGAATTTACAACTCCATTATGATGTCACAATCTAGTAATAACAAAAGATACAATGTAGAACTTCATTATAATTTAGTATACAGTCGTCACTGGGACAGGTGGGGTCCTTTAAATGAAATACAATTTCACTGTGAAACTACCCCAGAAATATTAGATTAGATAATCTGTTCTATTATTAAAATATAACTTTTATTATAGGACTTTATTTAAAATACACTAAATCACACCACCAAATGGCCCAGCACACATCAGAAAACTAGACGAACATAAACATACAAACACCCAAAGAACATACAGGACAGGGGATAGGTATATCACCTTATCGTGGTGATCCGCTATACCGATGTTAATTACCGTTCCCTTAATAGATTTACAGGTACGGTTATATTGCTATTTATACAGTGGTAATAACGGTATAAATTTTATTTCAGAAGGCTAAGGATGATAGACAAATAATATTTAATCGACGTGTTTCTACGGCCCTGATGTAATAAGTGAGCCGATTCATCAGGATCAAGACAAATAGCCTCTGTCTTTTGTACTCAAATGCCCCAAATGAAGAATGGTAATCTAATATTTCTGGGGTACTTTCACAGTGAAATTATAATTTAGTATAGAACTATATTAGGATGTCATAATGTAATGTAAAACTGCATTATGATGTCATAATCTATTCATGGTAGGGGATAGAATTTACAACTCCATTATGATGTCACAATCTAGTACTATTAAAGGATACAACGTAGAACAACATTATTATGTAATATAGAACTCCATTATGATGTCATAATGTAAAACTGCATTATGATGTCATCATGTATTTATAGTAGGGGATAGAATTTACAACTGCATTATGATGTCACAATCTAGTAATAACAAAAGATACAACATAGAACAACATTATTATGTAATATAGAACTCCATTATGATGTCATAATATTAAACTGCATTATGACGTCATAATGTATTCATAGTAGGGGATAGAATTTACAACACCATTATGATGTCAGAATATAGTAATAACAAAAGATGTAATGTAGAACTTCATTATAATGTAGTATAGAACTCTATTATGATGTCATAATGTAAAACTGCATTATGATGTCATAATCTATTCATAGCAAGTAATAGAATTTACAACTCCATTATGATATCACAATCTAGTAATAACAAAAGATGCAACGTAGAACAACACTACTTTGTAATATAGAACTCCATTATGATGTCATAATGTAAAACTGCTTATGATGTCATAATCTATTCATGGTAGGGGATAGAATTTACAATATCATTATGATGTCACAATCTAGTAATAACAAAAAATACAACGTAGAACAGCATTTTTATGTAATATAGAACTCCATTATGATGTCATAATGTGAAACTTCATTATGATGTCATAATGTATTTATTGTAGGGGATAGGATTTACAACTCCATTATGATGTCACAATCTAGTAATAACAGAAGATACTTTGTAGAACTTCATTATAATATAATATAGAACTCCATTATGATGTCATAATGTAAAACTGCATTATGATGTCATAATGTATTTATAGTAGGGGGTAGAATTTACAACTCCATTATGATGTCACAATCTAGTAATAACAAAAGATACAATGTAGAACAGCATTTGTATGTAATATAGAACTCCATTATGATGTCATAACGTGAAACTGCATTATGATGTCATAATGTATTCATTGTAGTGGATAGGATTTACAACTCCATTATGATGTCACAATTTAGTAATAACAAAAGATACAATGTAGAACTTCATTATAATTTAGTATAGAACTCTGTTATGATGTCATAACGTAATGTAAAACTGCATTATGATGTCATAATCTATTCATGGTAGGGGATAGAATTTACAACTCCATTATGATGTCACAATCTTGTAATAGCAAAAGATACAATGTAGAACTTCATTATAATGTAGTATAGAACTCTATTTTGATGTCGTAATGTAAAACTGCATTATGATGTCATAATCTATTCATAGCAGGTAATAGAATTTACAACTCCATTATGATGTCAGAATCTAGTAATAACAAAAGATACAACGTAGAACAACATTATTATGTAATATAGAACTCCATTATGATGTCATAATGTGAAACTGCATTATGACGTAATAATGTATTCATAGTATGGGATAGGATTTACAACTCCATTATGATGTCAGAATCTAGTAATAACAAAAGATACAATGTAGAAAAACATTATTATGTAATATAGAACGCCATTATGATGTCATAATGTGAAACTGCATTATGATGTCATAATGTATTTATTGTAGGGGATAGGATTTACAACTCCATTATGATGTCACAATCTAGTAATAACAGAAGATACTTTGTAGAACTTCATTATAATGTAGTATAGAACTCCATTATGATGTCATAATGTAAAACTGCATTATGATGTCATAATCTATTCATAGCAGGTAATAGAATTTACAACTCCATTATGATGTCACAATCTAGTAATAACAAAAGATACAACGTAGAACAACATTATTATATAATATAGAACTCTATTATGATGTCATAATGTAAAACTGCATTATGATGTCACAATCTAGTAATAACAAAAGATACAATGTAGAACTTCATTATAATTTAGTATACAGTCGTCACTGGGACAGGTGGGGTCCTTTAAATGAAATACAATTTCACTGTGAAAGTACCCCAGAAATATTAGATTAGATAATCTGTTCTATTAATAAAATATAACTTTTTTTATAGGACTTTATTTAAAATACACTAAATCACACCACCAAATGGCCCAGCACACATCAGAAAACTAGACGAACATAAACATACAAACACCCAAAGAACATACAGGACAGGGGATAGGTATATCACCTTATCGTGGTGATCCGCTATACCGATGTTAATTACCGTTCCCTTAATAGATTTACAGGTACGGTTATATTGCTATTTATACAGTGGTAATAACGGTATAAATTTTATTTCAGAAGGCTAAGGATGATAGACAAATAATATTTAATCGACGTGTTTCTACGGCCCTGATGTAATAAGTGAGCCGATTCATCAGGATCAAGACAAATAGCCTCTGTCTTTTGTACTCAAATGCCCCAAATGAAGAATGGTAATCTAATATTTCTGGGGTACTTTCACAGTGAAATTATAATTTAGTATAGAACTATATTAGGATGTCATAATGTAATGTAAAACTGCATTATGATGTCATAATCTATTCATGGTAGGGGATAGTATTTAAAACTGCATTATGATGTCACAAATTAGTAATAACAAAAGATGCAACGTAGAACTTCATTATATTGTAATATAGAGCTCCATTATGATGTCATCATGTAATGTAAAACTGCATTATGATGTCATAATATATTCATGGTAGGGGATAGAATTTACAACTCCATTATGATGTCACAATCTAGTACTATTAAAGGATACAACGTAGAACAACATTATTATGTAATATAGAACTCCATTATGATGTCATAATGTAAAACTGCATTATGATGTCATCATGTATTTATAGTAGGGGATAGAATTTACAACTGCATTATGATGTCACAATCTAGTAATAACAAAAGATACAACATAGAACAACATTATTATGTAATATAGAACTTCATTATGATGTCATAATATTAAACTGCATTATGACGTCATAATGTATTCATAGTAGGGGATAGAATTTACAACTCCATTATGATGTCAGAATCTAGTAATAACAAAAGATGTAATGTAGAACTTCATTATAATGTAGTATAGAACTCTATTATGATGTCATAATGTAAAACTGCATTATGATGTCATAATCTATTCATAGCAAGTAATAGAATTTACAACTCCATTATGATATCACAATCTAGTAATAACAAAAGATGCAACGTAGAACAACACTACTTTGTAATATAGAACTCCATTATGATGTCATAATGTGAAACTGCATTATGACGTAATAATGTATTCATAGTATGGGATAGGATTTACAACTCCATTATGATGTCAGAATCTAGTAATAACAAAAGATACAATGTAGAAAAACATTATTATGTAATATAGAACGCCATTATGATGTCATAATGTGAAACTGCATTATGATGTCATAATGTATTTATTGTAGGGGATAGGATTTACAACTCCATTATGATGTCACAATCTAGTAATAACAGAAGATACTTTGTAGAACTTCATTATAATGTAGTATAGAACTCCATTATGATGTCATAATGTAAAACTGCATTATGATGTCATAATCTATTCATAGCAGATAATAGAATTTACAACTCCATTATGATGTCACAATCTAGTAATAACAAAAGATACAACGTAGAACAACATTATTATGTAATATAGAACTCTATTATGATGTCATAATGTAAAACTGCATTATGATGTCATAATGTATTTATAGTAGGGGTAGAATTTACAACTCCATTATGATGTCACAATCTAGTAATAACAAAAGATACAATGTAGAACTTCATTATAATTTAGTATACAGTCGTCACTGGGACAGGTGGGGTCCTTTAAATGAAATACAATTTCACTGTGAAACTACCCCAGAAATATTAGATTAGATAATCTGTTCTATTATTAAAATATAACTTTTATTATAGGACTTTATTTAAAATACACTAAATCACACCACCAAATGGCCCAGCACACATCAGAAAACTAGACGAACATAAACATACAAACACCCAAAGAACATACAGGACAGGGGATAGGTATATCACCTTATCGTGGTGATCCGCTATACCGATGTTAATTACCGTTCCCTTAATAGATTTACAGGTACGGTTATATTGCTATTTATACAGTGGTAATAACGGTATAAATTTTATTTCAGAAGGCTAAGGATGATAGACAAATAATATTTAATCGACGTGTTTCTACGGCCCTGATGTAATAAGTGAGCCGATTCATCAGGATCAAGACAAATAGCCTCTGTCTTTTGTACTCAAATGCCCCAAATGAAGAATGGTAATCTAATATTTCTGGGGTACTTTCACAGTGAAATTATAATTTAGTATAGAACTATATTAGGATGTCATAATGTAATGTAAAACTGCATTATGATGTCATAATCTATTCATGGTAGGGGATAGAATTTACAACTCCATTATGATGTCACAATCTAGTACTATTAAAGGATACAACGTAGAACAACATTATTATGTAATATAGAACTCCATTATGATGTCATAATGTAAAACTGCATTATGATGTCATCATGTATTTATAGTAGGGGATAGAATTTACAACTGCATTATGATGTCACAATCTAGTAATAACAAAAGATACAACATAGAACAACATTATTATGTAATATAGAACTCCATTATGATGTCATAATATTAAACTGCATTATGACGTCATAATGTATTCATAGTAGGGGATAGAATTTACAACACCATTATGATGTCAGAATATAGTAATAACAAAAGATGTAATGTAGAACTTCATTATAATGTAGTATAGAACTCTATTATGATGTCATAATGTAAAACTGCATTATGATGTCATAATCTATTCATAGCAAGTAATAGAATTTACAACTCCATTATGATATCACAATCTAGTAATAACAAAAGATGCAACGTAGAACAACACTACTTTGTAATATAGAACTCCATTATGATGTCATAATGTAAAACTGCTTATGATGTCATAATCTATTCATGGTAGGGGATAGAATTTACAATATCATTATGATGTCACAATCTAGTAATAACAAAAAATACAACGTAGAACAGCATTTTTATGTAATATAGAACTCCATTATGATGTCATAATGTGAAACTTCATTATGATGTCATAATGTATTTATTGTAGGGGATAGGATTTACAACTCCATTATGATGTCACAATCTAGTAATAACAGAAGATACTTTGTAGAACTTCATTATAATATAATATAGAACTCCATTATGATGTCATAATGTAAAACTGCATTATGATGTCATAATGTATTTATAGTAGGGGGTAGAATTTACAACTCCATTATGATGTCACAATCTAGTAATAACAAAAGATACAATGTAGAACAGCATTTGTATGTAATATAGAACTCCATTATGATGTCATAACGTGAAACTGCATTATGATGTCATAATGTATTCATTGTAGTGGATAGGATTTACAACTCCATTATGATGTCACAATTTAGTAATAACAAAAGATACAATGTAGAACTTCATTATAATTTAGTATAGAACTCTGTTATGATGTCATAACGTAATGTAAAACTGCATTATGATGTCATAATCTATTCATGGTAGGGGATAGAATTTACAACTCCATTATGATGTCACAATCTTGTAATAGCAAAAGATACAATGTAGAACTTCATTATAATGTAGTATAGAACTCTATTTTGATGTCGTAATGTAAAACTGCATTATGATGTCATAATCTATTCATAGCAGGTAATAGAATTTACAACTCCATTATGATGTCAGAATCTAGTAATAACAAAAGATACAACGTAGAACAACATTATTATGTAATATAGAACTCCATTATGATGTCATAATGTGAAACTGCATTATGACGTAATAATGTATTCATAGTATGGGATAGGATTTACAACTCCATTATGATGTCAGAATCTAGTAATAACAAAAGATACAATGTAGAAAAACATTATTATGTAATATAGAACGCCATTATGATGTCATAATGTGAAACTGCATTATGATGTCATAATGTATTTATTGTAGGGGATAGGATTTACAACTCCATTATGATGTCACAATCTAGTAATAACAGAAGATACTTTGTAGAACTTCATTATAATGTAGTATAGAACTCCATTATGATGTCATAATGTAAAACTGCATTATGATGTCATAATCTATTCATAGCAGGTAATAGAATTTACAACTCCATTATGATGTCACAATCTAGTAATAACAAAAGATACAACGTAGAACAACATTATTATATAATATAGAACTCTATTATGATGTCATAATGTAAAACTGCATTATGATGTCACAATCTAGTAATAACAAAAGATACAATGTAGAACTTCATTATAATTTAGTATACAGTCGTCACTGGGACAGGTGGGGTCCTTTAAATGAAATACAATTTCACTGTGAAAGTACCCCAGAAATATTAGATTAGATAATCTGTTCTATTAATAAAATATAACTTTTTTTATAGGACTTTATTTAAAATACACTAAATCACACCACCAAATGGCCCAGCACACATCAGAAAACTAGACGAACATAAACATACAAACACCCAAAGAACATACAGGACAGGGGATAGGTATATCACCTTATCGTGGTGATCCGCTATACCGATGTTAATTACCGTTCCCTTAATAGATTTACAGGTACGGTTATATTGCTATTTATACAGTGGTAATAACGGTATAAATTTTATTTCAGAAGGCTAAGGATGATAGACAAATAATATTTAATCGACGTGTTTCTACGGCCCTGATGTAATAAGTGAGCCGATTCATCAGGATCAAGACAAATAGCCTCTGTCTTTTGTACTCAAATGCCCCAAATGAAGAATGGTAATCTAATATTTCTGGGGTACTTTCACAGTGAAATTATAATTTAGTATAGAACTATATTAGGATGTCATAATGTAATGTAAAACTGCATTATGATGTCATAATCTATTCATGGTAGGGGATAGTATTTAAAACTGCATTATGATGTCACAAATTAGTAATAACAAAAGATGCAACGTAGAACTTCATTATATTGTAATATAGAGCTCCATTATGATGTCATCATGTAATGTAAAACTGCATTATGATGTCATAATATATTCATGGTAGGGGATAGAATTTACAACTCCATTATGATGTCACAATCTAGTACTATTAAAGGATACAACGTAGAACAACATTATTATGTAATATAGAACTCCATTATGATGTCATAATGTAAAACTGCATTATGATGTCATCATGTATTTATAGTAGGGGATAGAATTTACAACTGCATTATGATGTCACAATCTAGTAATAACAAAAGATACAACATAGAACAACATTATTATGTAATATAGAACTCCATTATGATGTCATAATATTAAACTGCATTATGACGTCATAATGTATTCATAGTAGGGGATAGAATTTACAACACCATTATGATTTCAGAATCTAGTAATAACAAAAGATGTAATGTAGAACTTCATTATAATGTAGTATAGAACTCTATTATGATGTCATAATGTAAAACTGCATTATGATGTCATAATCTATTCATAGCAAGTAATAGAATTTACAACTCCATTATGATATCACAATCTAGTAATAACAAAAGATGCAACGTAGAACAACACTACTTTGTAATATAGAACTCCATTATGATGTCATAATGTAAAACTGCATTATGATGTCATAATCTATTCATGGTAGGGGATAGAATTTACAATATCATTATGATGTCACAATCTAGTAATAACAAAAAATACAACGTAGAACAGCATTTTTATGTAATATAGAACTCCATTATGATGTCATAATGTGAAACTTCATTATATGTCATAATGTATTTATTGTAGGGGATAGGATTTACAACTCCATTATGATGTCACAATCTAGTAATAACAGAAGATACTTTGTAGAACTTCATTATAATATAATATAGAACTCCATTATGATGTCATAATGTAAAACTGCATTATGATGTCATAATGTATTTATAGTAGGGGGTAGAATTTACAACTGCATTATGATGTCACAATCTAGTAATAACAAAAGATACAATGTAGAACTTCATTATAATTTAGTATAGAACTATATTAGGATGTCATAATGTAATGTAAAACTGCATTAAGATGTCATAATCTATTCATGGTAGGGGATAGTATTTAAAACTCCATTATGATGTCACAAATTAGTAATAACAAAAGATACAACATACAACTTAATGATAATGTAATATAGAACTCCATTATGTCATAATGTAAAACTGCATTATGATGTCATAATCTGTTCATGGTAGGGGATAGAATTTACAACTCCATTATGATGTCACAATCTAGTAATAACAAAAGATACAACATAATTATAATGTAATATAGAACTCTATTATGATGTCATAATGTAAAACTGCATTATGATGTCATAATGTTTTTATAGTAGGGGATAGAATTTACAACTTCATTATGATGTCGCAATCTAAGATACAACGTAGAACAACATTATTATGTAATATAGAACGCCATTATGATGTCATAATGTGAAACTGCATTATGACGTAATAATGTATTCATAGTAGGGGATAGGATTTACAACTCCATTATGATGTCAGAATCTAGTAATAACAAAAGATACAATGTAGAAAAACATTATGTAATATAGAACGCCATTATGATGTCATAATGTAAGACTGCATTATGATGTCATAATGTATTTATGGCAGGGGATTGAATTTACAACTCCATTATGATGTCACAATCTAGTAATAACAAAAGATACAATGTAGAACTTCATTATAATGTAGTATAGAACTCCATTATGATGTCATAATGTAAAACTGCTTTATGATGTCATAATTTATTTATAGCAGGTAATATAATTTACAACTCCATAATGTCACAATCTAATAATAATAAAAGATACAAAGTAGAAAAACATTATGTAATATAGAACTTCATTATGATGTCATAATGTGAAACTGCATTATGACATCATAATCTATTCATAGTAGGGGATAGCATTTACAACTCCATTATGATGTCACAATCTAGTAATAACAAAAGATACAATGTAGAAATCCATTATATTTTAGTATAGAACTCCATTATGATGTCGTAATGTAAAACTGCATTAGGATGTCATAATCTATTCATGGTAGGGGATCAAATTTACAATATCATTATGATGTCACAATCTAGTAATAACAAAAGATACAATGTAGAACAGCCTTTTTATGTAATATAGAACTCATTATGATGTCATAATGTGAAACTTCATTATGATATCATAATGTATTTATAGTAGGGGGTAGAATTTACAACTCCATTATGATGTCACAATCTAGTAATAACAAAAGATACAATGTAGAACAGCATTTTTATGTAATATAGAACTCCATTATGATGTCATAACGTGAAACTGCATTATGATGTCATAATGTATTCATTGTAGTGGATAGGATTTACAACTCCATTATGATGTCACAATTTAGTAATAACAAAAGATACAATGTAGAACTTCATTATAATTTAGTATAGAACTCTGTTATGATGTCATAACCTAATGTAAAACTGCATTATGATGTCATAATCTATTCATGGTAGGGGATAGAATTTACAACTCCATTATGATGTCACAATCTTGTAATAGCAAAAGATACAATGTAGAACTTCATTATAATGTAGTATAGAACTCTATTTTGATGTCGTAATGTAAAACTGCGTTATGATGTCATAATCTATTCATAGCAGGTAATAGAATTTACAACTCCATTATGATGTCAGAATCTAGTAATAACAAAAGATACAACGTAGAACAACATTATTATGTAATATAGAACTCCATTATGATGTCATAATGTGAAACTGCATTATGATGTCATAATGTATTTATAGTAGGGGGTAGAATTTACAACTGCATTATGATGTCACAATCTAGTAATAACAAAAGATACAATGTAGAACTTCATTATAATATAATATAGAACTCCATTATGATGTCATAATGTAAAACTGCATTATGATGTCATAATGTATTTATAGTAGGGGGTAGAATTTACAACTGCATTATGATGTCACAATCTAGTAATAACAAAAGATACAATGTAGAACTTCATTATAATTTAGTATAGAACTATATTAGGATGTCATAATGTAATGTAAAACTGCATTAAGATGTCATAATCTATTCATGGTAGGGGATAGTATTTAAAACTCCATTATGATGTCACAAATTAGTAATAACAAAAGATACAACATACAACTTAATGATAATGTAATATAGAACTCCATTATGTCATAATGTAAAACTGCATTATGATGTCATAATCTGTTCATGGTAGGGGATAGAATTTACAACTCCATTATGATGTCACAATCTAGTAATAACAAAAGATACAACATAATTATAATGTAATATAGAACTCTATTATGATGTCATAATGTAAAACTGCATTATGATGTCATAATGTTTTTATAGTAGGGGATAGAATTTACAACTTCATTATGATGTCGCAATCTAAGATACAACGTAGAACAACATTATTATGTAATATAGAACGCCATTATGATGTCATAATGTGAAACTGCATTATGACGTAATAATGTATTCATAGTAGGGGATAGGATTTACAACTCCATTATGATGTCAGAATCTAGTAATAACAAAAGATACAATGTAGAAAAACATTATTATGTAATATAGAACGCCATTATGATGTCATAATGTAAAACTGCATTATGATGTCATAATGTATTTATGGCAGGGGATTGAATTTACAACTCCATTATGATGTCACAATCTAGTAATAACAAAAGATACAATGTAGAACTTCATTATAATGTAGTATAGAACTCCATTATGATGTCATAATGTAAAACTGCTTTATGATGTCATAATTTATTTATAGCAGGTAATATAATTTACAACTCCATAATGTCACAATCTAATAATAATAAAAGATACAAAGTAGAAAAACATTATGTAATATAGAACTTCATTATGATGTCATAATGTGAAACTGCATTATGACATCATAATCTATTCATAGTAGGGGATAGCATTTACAACTCCATTATGATGTCACAATCTAGTAATAACAAAAGATACAATGTAGAAATCCATTATATTTTAGTATAGAACTCTATTATGATGTCGTAATGTAAAACTGCATTAGGATGTCATAATCTATTCATGGTAGGGGATCAAATTTACAATATCATTATGATGTCACAATCTAGTAATAACAAAAGATACAATGTAGAACAGCCTTTTTATGTAATATAGAACTCATTATGATGTCATAATGTGAAACTTCATTATGATGTCATAATGTATTTATAGTAGGGGGTAGAATTTACAACTCCATTATGATGTCACAATCTAGTAATAACAAAAGATACAATGTAGAACAGCATTTTTATGTAATATAGAACTCCATTATGATGTCATAACGTGAAACTGCATTATGATGTCATAATGTATTCATTGTAGTGGATAGGATTTACAACTCCATTATGATGTCACAATTTAGTAATAACAAAAGATACAATGTAGAACTTCATTATAATTTAGTATAGAACTCTGTTATGATGTCATAACGTAATGTAAAACTGCATTATGATGTCATAATCTATTCATGGTAGGGGATAGAATTTACAACTCCATTATGATGTCACAATCTTGTAATAGCAAAAGATACAATGTAGAACTTCATTATAATGTAGTATAGAACTCTATTTTGATGTCGTAATGTAAAACTGCATTATGATGTCATAATCTATTCATAGCAGGTAATAGAATTTACAACTCCATTATGATGTCAGAATCTAGTAATAACAAAAGATACAACGTAGAACAACATTATTATGTAATATAGAACTCCATTATGATGTCATAATGTGAAACTGCATTATGACATAATAATGTATTCATAGTATGGGATAGGATTTACAACTCCATTATGATGTCAGAATCTAGTAATAACAAAAGATACAATGTAGAAAAACATTATTATGTAATATAGAACGCCATTATGATGTCATAATGTGAAACTGCATTATGATGTCATAATGTATTTATTGTAGGGGATAGGATTTACAACTCCATTATGATGTCACAATCTAGTAATAACAGAAGATACTTTGTAGAACTTCATTATAATGTAGTATAGAACTCCATTATGATGTCATAATGTAAAACTGCATTATGATGTCATAATCTATTCATAGCAGATAATAGAATTTACAACTCCATTATGATGTCACAATCTAGTAATAACAAAAGATACAACGTAGAACAACATTATTATGTAATATAGAACTCTATTATGATGTCATAATGTAAAACTGCATTATGATGTCATAATGTATTTATAGTAGGGGGTAGAATTTACAACTCCATTATGATGTCACAATCTAGTAATAACAAAAGATACAATGTAGAACTTCATTATAATTTAGTATACAGTCGTCACTGGGACAGGTGGGGTCCTTTAAATGAAATACAATTTCACTGTGAAACTACCCCAGAAATATTAGATTAGATAATCTGTTCTATTATTAAAATATAACTTTTATTATAGGACTTTATTTAAAATACACTAAATCACACCACCAAATGGCCCAGCACACATCAGAAAACTAGACGAACATAAACATACAAACACCCAAAGAACATACAGGACAGGGGATAGGTATATCACCTTATCGTGGTGATCCGCTATACCGATGTTAATTACCGTTCCCTTAATAGATTTACAGGTACGGTTATATTGCTATTTATACAGTGGTAATAACGGTATAAATTTTATTTCAGAAGGCTAAGGATGATAGACAAATAATATTTAATCGACGTGTTTCTACGGCCCTGATGTAATAAGTGAGCCGATTCATCAGGATCAAGACAAATAGCCTCTGTCTTTTGTACTCAAATGCCCCAAATGAAGAATGGTAATCTAATATTTCTGGGGTACTTTCACAGTGAAATTATAATTTAGTATAGAACTATATTAGGATGTCATAATGTAATGTAAAACTGCATTATGATGTCATAATCTATTCATGGTAGGGGATAGTATTTAAAACTGCATTATGATGTCACAAATTAGTAATAACAAAAGATGCAACGTAGAACTTCATTATATTGTAATATAGAGCTCCATTATGATGTCATCATGTAATGTAAAACTGCATTATGATGTCATAATCTATTCATGGTAGGGGATAGAATTTACAACTCCATTATGATGTCACAATCTAGTACTATTAAAGGATACAACGTAGAACAACATTATTATGTAATATAGAACTCCATTATGATGTCATAATGTAAAACTGCATTATGATGTCATCATGTATTTATAGTAGGGGATAGAATTTACAACTGCATTATGATGTCACAATCTAGTAATAACAAAAGATACAACATAGAACAACATTATTATGTAATATAGAACTCCATTATGATGTCATAATATTAAACTGCATTATGACATCATAATGTATTCATAGTAGGGGATAGAATTTACAACACCATTATGATTTCAGAATCTAGTAATAACAAAAGATGTAATGTAGAACTTCATTATAATGTAGTATAGAACTCTATTATGATGTCATAATGTAAAACTGCATTATGATGTCATAATCTATTCATAGCAAGTAATAGAATTTACAACTCCATTATGATATCACAATCTAGTAATAACAAAAGATGCAACGTAGAACAACACTACTTTGTAATATAGAACTCCATTATGATGTCATAATGTAAAACTGCATTATGATGTCATAATCTATTCATGGTAGGGGATAGAATTTACAATATCATTATGATGTCACAATCTAGTAATAACAAAAAATACAACGTAGAACAGCATTTTTATGTAATATAGAACTCCATTATGATGTCATAATGTGAAACTTCATTATATGTCATAATGTATTTATTGTAGGGGATAGGATTTACAACTCCATTATGATGTCACAATCTAGTAATAACAGAAGATACTTTGTAGAACTTCATTATAATATAATATAGAACTCCATTATGATGTCATAATGTAAAACTGCATTATGATGTCATAATGTATTTATAGTAGGGGGTAGAATTTACAACTGCATTATGATGTCACATTCTAGTAATAACAAAAGATACAATGTAGAACTTCATTATAATTTAGTATAGAACTATATTAGGATGTCATAATGTAATGTAAAACTGCATTAAGATGTCATAATCTATTCATGGTAGGGGATAGTATTTAAAACTCCATTATGATGTCACAAATTAGTAATAACAAAAGATACAACATACAACTTAATGATAATGTAATATAGAACTCCATTATGTCATAATGTAAAACTGCATTATGATGTCATAATCTGTTCATGGTAGGGGATAGAATTTACAACTCCATTATGATGTCACAATCTAGTAATAACAAAAGATACAACATAATTATAATGTAATATAGAACTCTATTATGATGTCATAATGTAAAACTGCATTATGATGTCATAATGTTTTTATAGTAGGGGATAGAATTTACAACTTCATTATGATGTCGCAATCTAAGATACAACGTAGAACAACATTATTATGTAATATAGAACGCCATTATGATGTCATAATGTGAAACTGCATTATGACGTAATAATGTATTCATAGTAGGGGATAGGATTTACAACTCCATTATGATGTCAGAATCTAGTAATAACAAAAGATACAATGTAGAAAAACATTATGTAATATAGAACGCCATTATGATGTCATAATGTAAGACTGCATTATGATGTCATAATGTATTTATGGCAGGGGATTGAATTTACAACTCCATTATGATGTCACAATCTAGTAATAACAAAAGATACAATGTAGAACTTCATTATAATGTAGTATAGAACTCCATTATGATGTCATAATGTAAAACTGCTTTATGATGTCATAATTTATTTATAGCAGGTAATATAATTTACAACTCCATAATGTCACAATCTAATAATAATAAAAGATACAAAGTAGAAAAACATTATGTAATATAGAACTTCATTATGATGTCATAATGTGAAACTGCATTATGACATCATAATCTATTCATAGTAGGGGATAGCATTTACAACTCCATTATGATGTCACAATCTAGTAATAACAAAAGATACAATGTAGAAATCCATTATATTTTAGTATAGAACTCTATTATGATGTCGTAATGTAAAACTGCATTAGGATGTCATAATCTATTCATGGTAGGGGATCAAATTTACAATATCATTATGATGTCACAATCTAGTAATAACAAAAGATACAATGTAGAACAGCCTTTTTATGTAATATAGAACTCATTATGATGTCATAATGTGAAACTTCATTATGATATCATAATGTATTTATAGTAGGGGGTAGAATTTACAACTCCATTATGATGTCACAATCTAGTAATAACAAAAGATACAATGTAGAACAGCATTTTTATGTAATATAGAACTCCATTATGATGTCATAACGTGAAACTGCATTATGATGTCATAATGTATTCATTGTAGTGGATAGGATTTACAACTCCATTATGATGTCACAATTTAGTAATAACAAAAGATACAATGTAGAACTTCATTATAATTTAGTATAGAACTCTGTTATGATGTCATAACGTAATGTAAAACTGCATTATGATGTCATAATCTATTCATGGTAGGGGATAGAATTTACAACTCCATTATGATGTCACAATCTTGTAATAGCAAAAGATACAATGTAGAACTTCATTATAATGTAGTATAGAACTCTATTTTGATGTCGTAATGTAAAACTGCGTTATGATGTCATAATCTATTCATAGCAGGTAATAGAATTTACAACTCCATTATGATGTCAGAATCTAGTAATAACAAAAGATACAACGTAGAACAACATTATTATGTAATATAGAACTCCATTATGATGTCATAATGTGAAACTGCATTATGATGTCATAATGTATTTATAGTAGGGGGTAGAATTTACAACTGCATTATGATGTCACAATCTAGTAATAACAAAAGATACAATGTAGAACTTCATTATAATTTAGTATAGAACTATATTAGGATGTCATAATGTAATGTAAAACTGCATTAAGATGTCATAATCTATTCATGGTAGGGGATAGTATTTAAAACTCCATTATGATGTCACAAATTAGTAATAACAAAAGATACAACATACAACTTAATGATAATGTAATATAGAACTCCATTATGTCATAATGTAAAACTGCATTATGATGTCATAATCTGTTCATGGTAGGGGATAGAATTTACAACTCCATTATGATGTCACAATCTAGTAATAACAAAAGATACAACATAATTATAATGTAATATAGAACTCTATTATGATGTCATAATGTAAAACTGCATTATGATGTCATAATGTTTTTATAGTAGGGGATAGAATTTACAACTTCATTATGATGTCGCAATCTAAGATACAACGTAGAACAACATTATTATGTAATATAGAACGCCATTATGATGTCATAATGTGAAACTGCATTATGACGTAATAATGTATTCATAGTAGGGGATAGGATTTACAACTCCATTATGATGTCAGAATCTAGTAATAACAAAAGATACAATGTAGAAAAACATTATTATGTAATATAGAACGCCATTATGATGTCATAATGTAAAACTGCATTATGATGTCATAATGTATTTATGGCAGGGGATTGAATTTACAACTCCATTATGATGTCACAATCTAGTAATAACAAAAGATACAATGTAGAACTTCATTATAATGTAGTATAGAACTCCATTATGATGTCATAATGTAAAACTGCTTTATGATGTCATAATTTATTTATAGCAGGTAATATAATTTACAACTCCATAATGTCACAATCTAATAATAATAAAAGATACAAAGTAGAAAAACATTATGTAATATAGAACTTCATTATGATGTCATAATGTGAAACTGCATTATGACATCATAATCTATTCATAGTAGGGGATAGCATTTACAACTCCATTATGATGTCACAATCTAGTAATAACAAAAGATACAATGTAGAAATCCATTATATTTTAGTATAGAACTCTATTATGATGTCGTAATGTAAAACTGCATTAGGATGTCATAATCTATTCATGGTAGGGGATCAAATTTACAATATCATTATGATGTCACAATCTAGTAATAACAAAAGATACAATGTAGAACAGCCTTTTTATGTAATATAGAACTCATTATGATGTCATAATGTGAAACTTCATTATGATATCATAATGTATTTATAGTAGGGGGTAGAATTTACAACTCCATTATGATGTCACAATCTAGTAATAACAAAAGATACAATGTAGAACAGCATTTTTATGTAATATAGAACTCCATTATGATGTCATAACGTGAAACTGCATTATGATGTCATAATGTATTCATTGTAGTGGATAGGATTTACAACTCCATTATGATGTCACAATTTAGTAATAACAAAAGATACAATGTAGAACTTCATTATAATTTAGTATAGAACTCTGTTATGATGTCATAACGTAATGTAAAACTGCATTATGATGTCATAATCTATTCATGGTAGGGGATAGAATTTACAACTCCATTATGATGTCACAATCTTGTAATAGCAAAAGATACAATGTAGAACTTCATTATAATGTAGTATAGAACTCTATTTTGATGTCGTAATGTAAAACTGCATTATGATGTCATAATCTATTCATAGCAGGTAATAGAATTTACAACTCCATTATGATGTCAGAATCTAGTAATAACAAAAGATACAACGTAGAACAACATTATTATGTAATATAGAACTCCATTATGATGTCATAATGTGAAACTGCATTATGACGTAATAATGTATTCATAGTATGGGATAGGATTTACAACTCCATTATGATGTCAGAATCTAGTAATAACAAAAGATACAATGTAGAAAAACATTATTATGTAATATAGAACGCCATTATGATGTCATAATGTGAAACTGCATTATGATGTCATAATGTATTTATTGTAGGGGATAGGATTTACAACTCCATTATGATGTCACAATCTAGTAATAACAGAAGATACTTTGTAGAACTTCATTATAATGTAGTATAGAACTCCATTATGATGTCATAATGTAAAACTGCATTATGATGTCATAATCTATTCATAGCAGATAATAGAATTTACAACTCCATTATGATGTCACAATCTAGTAATAACAAAAGATACAACGTAGAACAACATTATTATGTAATATAGAACTCTATTATGATGTCATAATGTAAAACTGCATTATGATGTCATAATGTATTTATAGTAGGGGGTAGAATTTACAACTCCATTATGATGTCACAATCTAGTAATAACAAAAGATACAATGTAGAACTTCATTATAATTTAGTATACAGTCGTCACTGGGACAGGTGGGGTCCTTTAAATGAAATACAATTTCACTGTGAAACTACCCCAGAAATATTAGATTAGATAATCTGTTCTATTATTAAAATATAACTTTTATTATAGGACTTTATTTAAAATACACTAAATCACACCACCAAATGGCCCAGCACACATCAGAAAACTAGACGAACATAAACATACAAACACCCAAAGAACATACAGGACAGGGGATAGGTATATCACCTTATCGTGGTGATCCGCTATACCGATGTTAATTACCGTTCCCTTAATAGATTTACAGGTACGGTTATATTGCTATTTATACAGTGGTAATAACGGTATAAATTTTATTTCAGAAGGCTAAGGATGATAGACAAATAATATTTAATCGACGTGTTTCTACGGCCCTGATGTAATAAGTGAGCCGATTCATCAGGATCAAGACAAATAGCCTCTGTCTTTTGTACTCAAATGCCCCAAATGAAGAATGGTAATCTAATATTTCTGGGGTACTTTCACAGTGAAATTATAATTTAGTATAGAACTATATTAGGATGTCATAATGTAATGTAAAACTGCATTATGATGTCATAATCTATTCATGGTAGGGGATAGTATTTAAAACTGCATTATGATGTCACAAATTAGTAATAACAAAAGATGCAACGTAGAACTTCATTATATTATAATATAGAGCTCCATTATGATGTCATCATGTAATGTAAAACTGCATTATGATGTCATAATCTATTCATGGTAGGGGATAGAATTTACAACTCCATTATGATGTCACAATCTAGTACTATTAAAGGATACAACGTAGAACAACATTATTATGTAATATAGAACTCCATTATGATGTCATAATGTAAAACTGCATTATGATGTCATCATGTATTTATAGTAGGGGATAGAATTTACAACTGCATTATGATGTCACAATCTAGTAATAACAAAAGATACAACATAGAACAACATTATTATGTAATATAGAACTTCATTATGATGTCATAATATTAAACTGCATTATGACGTCATAATGTATTCATAGTAGGGGATAGAATTTACAACTCCATTATGATGTCAGAATCTAGTAATAACAAAAGATGTAATGTAGAACTTCATTATAATGTAGTATAGAACTCTATTATGATGTCATAATGTAAAACTGCATTATGATGTCATAATCTATTCATAGCAAGTAATAGAATTTACAACTCCATTATGATATCACAATCTAGTAATAACAAAAGATGCAACGTAGAACAACACTACTTTGTAATATAGAACTCCATTATGATGTCATAATGTGAAACTGCATTATGACGTAATAATGTATTCATAGTATGGGATAGGATTTACAACTCCATTATGATGTCAGAATCTAGTAATAACAAAAGATACAATGTAGAAAAACATTATTATGTAATATAGAACGCCATTATGATGTCATAATGTGAAACTGCATTATGATGTCATAATGTATTTATTGTAGGGGATAGGATTTACAACTCCATTATGATGTCACAATCTAGTAATAACAGAAGATACTTTGTAGAACTTCATTATAATGTAGTATAGAACTCCATTATGATGTCATAATGTAAAACTGCATTATGATGTCATAATCTATTCATAGCAGATAATAGAATTTACAACTCCATTATGATGTCACAATCTAGTAATAACAAAAGATACAACGTAGAACAACATTATTATGTAATATAGAACTCTATTATGATGTCATAATGTAAAACTGCATTATGATGTCATAATGTATTTATAGTAGGGGTAGAATTTACAACTCCATTATGATGTCACAATCTAGTAATAACAAAAGATACAATGTAGAACTTCATTATAATTTAGTATACAGTCGTCACTGGGACAGGTGGGGTCCTTTAAATGAAATACAATTTCACTGTGAAACTACCCCAGAAATATTAGATTAGATAATCTGTTCTATTATTAAAATATAACTTTTATTATAGGACTTTATTTAAAATACACTAAATCACACCACCAAATGGCCCAGCACACATCAGAAAACTAGACGAACATAAACATACAAACACCCAAAGAACATACAGGACAGGGGATAGGTATATCACCTTATCGTGGTGATCCGCTATACCGATGTTAATTACCGTTCCCTTAATAGATTTACAGGTACGGTTATATTGCTATTTATACAGTGGTAATAACGGTATAAATTTTATTTCAGAAGGCTGAGGATGATAGACAAATAATATTTAATCGACGTGTTTCTACGGCCCTGATGTAATAAGTGAGCCGATTCATCAGGATCAAGACAAATAGCCTCTGTCTTTTGTACTCAAATGCCCCAAATGAAGAATGGTAATCTAATATTTCTGGGGTACTTTCACAGTGAAATTATAATTTAGTATAGAACTATATTAGGATGTCATCATGTAATGTAAAACTGCATTATGATGTCATAATCTATTCATGGTAGGGGATAGAATTTACAACTCCATTATGATGTCACAATCTAGTACTATTAAAGGATACAACGTAGAACAACATTATTATGTAATATAGAACTCCATTATGATGTCATAATGTAAAACTGCATTATGATGTCATCATGTATTTATAGTAGGGGATAGAATTTACAACTGCATTATGATGTCACAATCTAGTAATAACAAAAGATACAACATAGAACAACATTATTATGTAATATAGAACTCCATTATGATGTCATAATATTAAACTGCATTATGACGTCATAATGTATTCATAGTAGGGGATAGAATTTACAACACCATTATGATTTCAGAATCTAGTAATAACAAAAGATGTAATGTAGAACTTCATTATAATGTAGTATAGAACTCTATTATGATGTCATAATGTAAAACTGCATTATGATGTCATAATCTATTCATAGCAAGTAATAGAATTTACAACTCCATTATGATATCACAATCTAGTAATAACAAAAGATGCAACGTAGAACAACACTACTTTGTAATATAGAACTCCATTATGATGTCATAATGTAAAACTGCATTATGATGTCATAATCTATTCATGGTAGGGGATAGAATTTACAATATCATTATGATGTCACAATCTAGTAATAACAAAAAATACAACGTAGAACAGCATTTTTATGTAATATAGAACTCCATTATGATGTCATAATGTGAAACTTCATTATATGTCATAATGTATTTATTGTAGGGGATAGGATTTACAACTCCATTATGATGTCACAATCTAGTAATAACAGAAGATACTTTGTAGAACTTCATTATAATATAATATAGAACTCCATTATGATGTCATAATGTAAAACTGCATTATGATGTCATAATGTATTTATAGTAGGGGGTAGAATTTACAACTGCATTATGATGTCACAATCTAGTAATAACAAAAGATACAATGTAGAACTTCATTATAATTTAGTATAGAACTATATTAGGATGTCATAATGTAATGTAAAACTGCATTAAGATGTCATAATCTATTCATGGTAGGGGATAGTATTTAAAACTCCATTATGATGTCACAAATTAGTAATAACAAAAGATACAACATACAACTTAATGATAATGTAATATAGAACTCCATTATGTCATAATGTAAAACTGCATTATGATGTCATAATCTGTTCATGGTAGGGGATAGAATTTACAACTCCATTATGATGTCACAATCTAGTAATAACAAAAGATACAACATAATTATAATGTAATATAGAACTCTATTATGATGTCATAATGTAAAACTGCATTATGATGTCATAATATTTTTATAGTAGGGGATAGAATTTACAACTTCATTATGATGTCGCAATCTAAGATACAACGTAGAACAACATTATTATGTAATATAGAACGCCATTATGATGTCATAATGTGAAACTGCATTATGACGTAATAATGTATTCATAGTAGGGGATAGGATTTACAACTCCATTATGATGTCAGAATCTAGTAATAACAAAAGATACAATGTAGAAAAACATTATTATGTAATATAGAACGCCATTATGATGTCATAATGTAAAACTGCTTTATGATGTCATAATTTATTTATAGCAGGTAATATAATTTACAACTCCATAATGTCACAATCTAATAATAATAAAAGATACAAAGTAGAAAAACATTATGTAATATAGAACTTCATTATGATGTCATAATGTGAAACTGCATTATGACATCATAATCTATTCATAGTAGGGGATAGCATTTACAACTCCATTATGATGTCACAATCTAGTAATAACAAAAGATACAATGTAGAAATCCATTATATTTTAGTATAGAACTCTATTATGATGTCGTAATGTAAAACTGCATTAGGATGTCCTAATCTATTCATGGTAGGGGATCAAATTTACAATATCATTATGATGTCACAATCTAGTAATAACAAAAGATACAATGTAGAACAGCCTTTTTATGTAATATAGAACTCATTATGATGTCATAATGTGAAACTTCATTATGATGTCATAATGTATTTATAGTAGGGGGTAGAATTTACAACTCCATTATGATGTCACAATCTAGTAATAACAAAAGATACAATGTAGAACAGCATTTTTATGTAATATAGAACTCCATTATGATGTCATAACGTGAAACTGCATTATGATGTCATAATGTATTCATTGTAGTGGATAGGATTTACAACTCCATTATGATGTCACAATTTAGTAATAACAAAAGATACAATGTAGAACTTCATTATAATTTAGTATAGAACTCTGTTATGATGTCATAACGTAATGTAAAACTGCATTATGATGTCATAATCTATTCATGGTAGGGGATAGAATTTACAACTCCATTATGATGTCACAATCTTGTAATAGCAAAAGATACAATGTAGAACTTCATTATAATGTAGTATAGAACTCTATTTTGATGTCGTAATGTAAAACTGCATTATGATGTCATAATCTATTCATAGCAGGTAATAGAATTTACAACTCCATTATGATGTCAGAATCTAGTAATAACAAAAGATACAACGTAGAACAACATTATTATGTAATATAGAACTCCATTATGATGTCATAATGTGAAACTGCATTATGACGTAATAATGTATTCATAGTATGGGATAGGATTTACAACTCCATTATGATGTCAGAATCTAGTAATAACAAAAGATACAATGTAGAAAAACATTATTATGTAATATAGAACGCCATTATGATGTCATAATGTGAAACTGCATTATGATGTCATAATGTATTTATTGTAGGGGATAGGATTTACAACTCCATTATGATGTCACAATCTAGTAATAACAGAAGATACTTTGTAGAACTTCATTATAATGTAGTATAGAACTCCATTATGATGTCATAATGTAAAACTGCATTATGATGTCATAATCTATTCATAGCAGATAATAGAATTTACAACTCCATTATGATGTCACAATCTAGTAATAACAAAAGATACAACGTAGAACAACATTATTATGTAATATAGAACTCTATTATGATGTCATAATGTAAAACTGCATTATGATGTCATAATGTATTTATAGTAGGGGGTAGAATTTACAACTCCATTATGATGTCACAATCTAGTAATAACAAAAGATACAATGTAGAACTTCATTATAATTTAGTATACAGTCGTCACTGGGACAGGTGGGGTCCTTTAAATGAAATACAATTTCACTGTGAAACTACCCCAGAAATATTAGATTAGATAATCTGTTCTATTATTAAAATATAACTTTTATTATAGGACTTTATTTAAAATACACTAAATCACACCACCAAATGGCCCAGCACACATCAGAAAACTAGACGAACATAAACATACAAACACCCAAAGAACATACAGGACAGGGGATAGGTATATCACCTTATCGTGGTGATCCGCTATACCGATGTTAATTACCGTTCCCTTAATAGATTTACAGGTACGGTTATATTGCTATTTATACAGTGGTAATAACGGTATAAATTTTATTTCAGAAGGCTAAGGATGATAGACAAATAATATTTAATCGACGTGTTTCTACGGCCCTGATGTAATAAGTGAGCCGATTCATCAGGATCAAGACAAATAGCCTCTGTCTTTTGTACTCAAATGCCCCAAATGAAGAATGGTAATCTAATATTTCTGGGGTACTTTCACAGTGAAATTATAATTTAGTATAGAACTATATTAGGATGTCATAATGTAATGTAAAACTGCATTATGATGTCATAATCTATTCATGGTAGGGGATAGTATTTAAAACTGCATTATGATGTCACAAATTAGTAATAACAAAAGATGCAACGTAGAACTTCATTAAATTATAATATAGAGCTCCATTATGATGTCATCATGTAATGTAAAACTGCATTATGATGTCATAATCTATTCATGGTAGGGGATAGAATTTACAACTCCATTATGATGTCACAATCTAGTACTATTAAAGGATACAACGTAGAACAACATTATTATGTAATATAGAACTCCATTATGATGTCATAATGTAAAACTGCATTATGATGTCATCATGTATTTATAGTAGGGGATAGAATTTACAACTGCATTATGATGTCACAATCTAGTAATAACAAAAGATACAACATAGAACAACATTATTATGTAATATAGAACTTCATTATGATGTCATAATATTAAACTGCATTATGACGTCATAATGTATTCATAGTAGGGGATAGAATTTACAACTCCATTATGATGTCAGAATTTAGTAATAACAAAAGATGTAATGTAGAACTTCATTATAATGTAGTATAGAACTCTATTATGATGTCATAATGTAAAACTGCATTATGATGTCATAATCTATTCATAGCAAGTAATAGAATTTACAACTCCATTATGATATCACAATCTAGTAATAACAAAAGATGCAACGTAGAACAACACTACTTTGTAATATAGAACTCCATTATGATGTCATAATGTAAAACTGCATTATGATGTCATAATCTATTCATGGTAGGGGATAGAATTTACAATATCATTATGATGTCACAATCTAGTAATAACAAAAAATACAATGTAGAACAGCATTTTTATGTAATATAGAACTCCATTATGATGTCATAATGTGAAACTTCATTATGATGTCATAATGTATTTATTGTAGGGGATAGGATTTACAACTCCATTATGATGTCACAATCTAGTAATAACAGAAGATACTTTGTAGAACTTCATTATAATATAATATAGAACTCCATTTTGATGTCATAATGTAAAACTGCATTATGATGTCATAATGTATTTATAGTAGGGGGTAGAATTTACAACTGCATTATGATGTCACAATCTAGTAATAACAAAAGATACAATGTAGAACTTCATTATAATTTAGTATAGAACTATATTAGGATGTCATAATGTAATGTAAAACTGCATTAAGATGTCATAATCTATTCATGGTAGGGGATAGTATTTAAAACTCCATTATGATGTCACAAATTAATGTAAAACTGCATTAAGATGTCATAATCTATTCATGGTAGGGGATAGTATTTAAAACTCCATTATGATGTCATAATTAGAGATGAGGGAGCACCAAAATGCTCAGGTGCTCGTTACTCAAGTCGAACTTTCCGCGATGCTCGAGGGTTCGTTTCGAGTAACGAACCCCATTGAAGTCAATGGGCGACCCGAGCATTTTTGTATATCGCCGATGCTCGCTAAGGTTCTCATTTCTGAAAATCTGGGAAATTCAAGAAATTGACACTGAAACGGATAGGGCAGGCGAAGGGCTACATGTAGGGGATAGGATTTACAACTCCATTATGATGTCACAATCTAGTAATAACAGAAGATACTTTGTAGAACTTCATTATAATATAATATAGAACTCCATTATGATGTCATAATGTAAAACTGCATTATGATGTCATAATGTATTTATAGTAGGGGGTAGAATTTACAACTGCATTATGATGTCACAATCTAGTAATAACAAAAGATACAATGTAGAACTTCATTATAATTTAGTATAGAACTATATTAGGATGTCATAATGTAATGTAAAACTGCATTAAGATGTCATAATCTATTCATGGTAGGGGATAGTATTTAAAACTCCATTATGATGTCACAAATTAGTAATAACAAAAGATACAACGTACAACTTAATTATAATGTAATATAGAACTCCATTATGATGTCATAATGTAAAACTGCATTATGATGTCATAATCTGTTCATCGTAGGGGATAGAATTTACAACTCCATTATGATGTCACAATCTAGTAATAACAAAAGATGCAACATAATTATAATGTAATATAGAACTCTATTATGATGTCATAATGTAAAACTGCATTATGATGTCATAATGTTTTTATAGTAGGGGATAGAATTTACAACTTCATTATGATGTCGCAATCTAGTAGTAACAAAAGATACAACGTAGAACAACATTATTATGTAATATAGAACGCCATTATGATGTCATAATGTGAAACTGCATTATGATGTAATAATGTATTCATAGTAGGGGATAGGATTTACAACTCCATTATGATGTCAGAATCTAGTAATAGCAAAAGATACAATGTAGAAAAACATTATTATGTAATATAGAACGCCATTATGATGTCATAATGTAAAACTGCATTATGATGTCATAATGTATTTATGGCAGGGGATTGAATTTACAACTCCATTATGATGTCACAATCTAGTAATAACAAAAGATACAATGTAGAACTTCATTATAATGTAGTATAGAACTCCATTATGATGTCATAATGTAAAACTGCTTTATGATGTCATAATTTATTTATAGCAGGTAATATAATTTACAACTCCATTATGATGTCATAATCTAGTAATAACAAAAGATACAATGTAGAACAATATTATTATGTAATATAGAACTCCATTATGATGTCATAATGTAAAACTGCATTATGATGTCATAATGTAATTATAGTAGGGGGTAGAATTTACAACTCCATTATGATGTCACAATCTAGTAATAACAAAAGATACAACGTAAAACTTCATTATAATGTAATATAGAACTCCATTATGATGTCATAATTAGAGATGAGGGAGCACCAAAATGCTCAGGTGCTCGTTACTCAAGTCGAACTTTCCGCGATGCTCGAGGGTTCGTTTCGAGTAACGAACCCCATTGAAGTCAATGGGCGACCCGAGCATTTTTGTATATCGCCGATGCTCGCTAAGGTTCTCATTTCTGAAAATCTGGGAAATTCAAGAAATTGACACTGAAACGGATAGGGCAGGCGAAGGGCTACATGTAGGGGATAGGATTTACAACTCCATTATGATGTCACAATCTAGTAATAACAGAAGATACTTTGTAGAACTTCATTATAATATAATATAGAACTCCATTATGATGTCATAATGTAAAACTGCATTATGATGTCATAATGTATTTATAGTAGGGGGTAGAATTTACAACTGCATTATGATGTCACAATCTAGTAATAACAAAAGATACAATGTAGAACTTCATTATAATTTAGTATAGAACTATATTAGGATGTCATAATGTAATGTAAAACTGCATTAAGATGTCATAATCTATTCATGGTAGGGGATAGTATTTAAAACTCCATTATGATGTCACAAATTAGTAATAACAAAAGATACAACATACAACTTAATGATAATGTAATATAGAACTCCATTATGTCATAATGTAAAACTGCATTATGATGTCATAATCTGTTCATGGTAGGGGATAGAATTTACAACTCCATTATGATGTCACAATCTAGTAATAACAAAAGATACAACATAATTATAATGTAATATAGAACTCTATTATGATGTCATAATGTAAAACTGCATTATGATGTCATAATATTTTTATAGTAGGGGATAGAATTTACAACTTCATTATGATGTCGCAATCTAAGATACAACGTAGAACAACATTATTATGTAATATAGAACGCCATTATGATGTCATAATGTGAAACTGCATTATGACGTAATAATGTATTCATAGTAGGGGATAGGATTTACAACTCCATTATGATGTCAGAATCTAGTAATAACAAAAGATACAATGTAGAAAAACATTATTATGTAATATAGAACGCCATTATGATGTCATAATGTAAAACTGCTTTATGATGTCATAATTTATTTATAGCAGGTAATATAATTTACAACTCCATAATGTCACAATCTAATAATAATAAAAGATACAAAGTAGAAAAACATTATGTAATATAGAACTTCATTATGATGTCATAATGTGAAACTGCATTATGACATCATAATCTATTCATAGTAGGGGATAGCATTTACAACTCCATTATGATGTCACAATCTAGTAATAACAAAAGATACAATGTAGAAATCCATTATATTTTAGTATAGAACTCTATTATGATGTCGTAATGTAAAACTGCATTAGGATGTCCTAATCTATTCATGGTAGGGGATCAAATTTACAATATCATTATGATGTCACAATCTAGTAATAACAAAAGATACAATGTAGAACAGCCTTTTTATGTAATATAGAACTCATTATGATGTCATAATGTGAAACTTCATTATGATGTCATAATGTATTTATAGTAGGGGGTAGAATTTACAACTCCATTATGATGTCACAATCTAGTAATAACAAAAGATACAATGTAGAACAGCATTTTTATGTAATATAGAACTCCATTATGATGTCATAACGTGAAACTGCATTATGATGTCATAATGTATTCATTGTAGTGGATAGGATTTACAACTCCATTATGATGTCACAATTTAGTAATAACAAAAGATACAATGTAGAACTTCATTATAATTTAGTATAGAACTCTGTTATGATGTCATAACGTAATGTAAAACTGCATTATGATGTCATAATCTATTCATGGTAGGGGATAGAATTTACAACTCCATTATGATGTCACAATCTTGTAATAGCAAAAGATACAATGTAGAACTTCATTATAATGTAGTATAGAACTCTATTTTGATGTCGTAATGTAAAACTGCATTATGATGTCATAATCTATTCATAGCAGGTAATAGAATTTACAACTCCATTATGATGTCAGAATCTAGTAATAACAAAAGATACAACGTAGAACAACATTATTATGTAATATAGAACTCCATTATGATGTCATAATGTGAAACTGCATTATGACGTAATAATGTATTCATAGTATGGGATAGGATTTACAACTCCATTATGATGTCAGAATCTAGTAATAACAAAAGATACAATGTAGAAAAACATTATTATGTAATATAGAACGCCATTATGATGTCATAATGTGAAACTGCATTATGATGTCATAATGTATTTATTGTAGGGGATAGGATTTACAACTCCATTATGATGTCACAATCTAGTAATAACAGAAGATACTTTGTAGAACTTCATTATAATGTAGTATAGAACTCCATTATGATGTCATAATGTAAAACTGCATTATGATGTCATAATCTATTCATAGCAGATAATAGAATTTACAACTCCATTATGATGTCACAATCTAGTAATAACAAAAGATACAACGTAGAACAACATTATTATGTAATATAGAACTCTATTATGATGTCATAATGTAAAACTGCATTATGATGTCATAATGTATTTATAGTAGGGGGTAGAATTTACAACTCCATTATGATGTCACAATCTAGTAATAACAAAAGATACAATGTAGAACTTCATTATAATTTAGTATACAGTCGTCACTGGGACAGGTGGGGTCCTTTAAATGAAATACAATTTCACTGTGAAACTACCCCAGAAATATTAGATTAGATAATCTGTTCTATTATTAAAATATAACTTTTATTATAGGACTTTATTTAAAATACACTAAATCACACCACCAAATGGCCCAGCACACATCAGAAAACTAGACGAACATAAACATACAAACACCCAAAGAACATACAGGACAGGGGATAGGTATATCACCTTATCGTGGTGATCCGCTATACCGATGTTAATTACCGTTCCCTTAATAGATTTACAGGTACGGTTATATTGCTATTTATACAGTGGTAATAACGGTATAAATTTTATTTCAGAAGGCTAAGGATGATAGACAAATAATATTTAATCGACGTGTTTCTACGGCCCTGATGTAATAAGTGAGCCGATTCATCAGGATCAAGACAAATAGCCTCTGTCTTTTGTACTCAAATGCCCCAAATGAAGAATGGTAATCTAATATTTCTGGGGTACTTTCACAGTGAAATTATAATTTAGTATAGAACTATATTAGGATGTCATAATGTAATGTAAAACTGCATTATGATGTCATAATCTATTCATGGTAGGGGATAGTATTTAAAACTGCATTATGATGTCACAAATTAGTAATAACAAAAGATGCAACGTAGAACTTCATTAAATTATAATATAGAGCTCCATTATGATGTCATCATGTAATGTAAAACTGCATTATGATGTCATAATCTATTCATGGTAGGGGATAGAATTTACAACTCCATTATGATGTCACAATCTAGTACTATTAAAGGATACAACGTAGAACAACATTATTATGTAATATAGAACTCCATTATGATGTCATAATGTAAAACTGCATTATGATGTCATCATGTATTTATAGTAGGGGATAGAATTTACAACTGCATTATGATGTCACAATCTAGTAATAACAAAAGATACAACATAGAACAACATTATTATGTAATATAGAACTTCATTATGATGTCATAATATTAAACTGCATTATGACGTCATAATGTATTCATAGTAGGGGATAGAATTTACAACTCCATTATGATGTCAGAATTTAGTAATAACAAAAGATGTAATGTAGAACTTCATTATAATGTAGTATAGAACTCTATTATGATGTCATAATGTAAAACTGCATTATGATGTCATAATCTATTCATAGCAAGTAATAGAATTTACAACTCCATTATGATATCACAATCTAGTAATAACAAAAGATGCAACGTAGAACAACACTACTTTGTAATATAGAACTCCATTATGATGTCATAATGTAAAACTGCATTATGATGTCATAATCTATTCATGGTAGGGGATAGAATTTACAATATCATTATGATGTCACAATCTAGTAATAACAAAAAATACAATGTAGAACAGCATTTTTATGTAATATAGAACTCCATTATGATGTCATAATGTGAAACTTCATTATGATGTCATAATGTATTTATTGTAGGGGATAGGATTTACAACTCCATTATGATGTCACAATCTAGTAATAACAGAAGATACTTTGTAGAACTTCATTATAATATAATATAGAACTCCATTTTGATGTCATAATGTAAAACTGCATTATGATGTCATAATGTATTTATAGTAGGGGGTAGAATTTACAACTGCATTATGATGTCACAATCTAGTAATAACAAAAGATACAATGTAGAACTTCATTATAATTTAGTATAGAACTATATTAGGATGTCATAATGTAATGTAAAACTGCATTAAGATGTCATAATCTATTCATGGTAGGGGATAGTATTTAAAACTCCATTATGATGTCACAAATTAATGTAAAACTGCATTAAGATGTCATAATCTATTCATGGTAGGGGATAGTATTTAAAACTCCATTATGATGTCATAATTAGAGATGAGGGAGCACCAAAATGCTCAGGTGCTCGTTACTCAAGTCGAACTTTCCGCGATGCTCGAGGGTTCGTTTCGAGTAACGAACCCCATTGAAGTCAATGGGCGACCCGAGCATTTTTGTATATCGCCGATGCTCGCTAAGGTTCTCATTTCTGAAAATCTGGGAAATTCAAGAAATTGACACTGAAACGGATAGGGCAGGCGAAGGGCTACATGTAGGGGATAGGATTTACAACTCCATTATGATGTCACAATCTAGTAATAACAGAAGATACTTTGTAGAACTTCATTATAATATAATATAGAACTCCATTATGATGTCATAATGTAAAACTGCATTATGATGTCATAATGTATTTATAGTAGGGGGTAGAATTTACAACTGCATTATGATGTCACAATCTAGTAATAACAAAAGATACAATGTAGAACTTCATTATAATTTAGTATAGAACTATATTAGGATGTCATAATGTAATGTAAAACTGCATTAAGATGTCATAATCTATTCATGGTAGGGGATAGTATTTAAAACTCCATTATGATGTCACAAATTAGTAATAACAAAAGATACAACGTACAACTTAATTATAATGTAATATAGAACTCCATTATGATGTCATAATGTAAAACTGCATTATGATGTCATAATCTGTTCATCGTAGGGGATAGAATTTACAACTCCATTATGATGTCACAATCTAGTAATAACAAAAGATGCAACATAATTATAATGTAATATAGAACTCTATTATGATGTCATAATGTAAAACTGCATTATGATGTCATAATGTTTTTATAGTAGGGGATAGAATTTACAACTTCATTATGATGTCGCAATCTAGTAGTAACAAAAGATACAACGTAGAACAACATTATTATGTAATATAGAACGCCATTATGATGTCATAATGTGAAACTGCATTATGATGTAATAATGTATTCATAGTAGGGGATAGGATTTACAACTCCATTATGATGTCAGAATCTAGTAATAGCAAAAGATACAATGTAGAAAAACATTATTATGTAATATAGAACGCCATTATGATGTCATAATGTAAAACTGCATTATGATGTCATAATGTATTTATGGCAGGGGATTGAATTTACAACTCCATTATGATGTCACAATCTAGTAATAACAAAAGATACAATGTAGAACTTCATTATAATGTAGTATAGAACTCCATTATGATGTCATAATGTAAAACTGCTTTATGATGTCATAATTTATTTATAGCAGGTAATATAATTTACAACTCCATTATGATGTCATAATCTAGTAATAACAAAAGATACAATGTAGAACAATATTATTATGTAATATAGAACTCCATTATGATGTCATAATGTAAAACTGCATTATGATGTCATAATGTAATTATAGTAGGGGGTAGAATTTACAACTCCATTATGATGTCACAATCTAGTAATAACAAAAGATACAACGTAAAACTTCATTATAATGTAATATAGAACTCCATTATGATGTCATAATTAGAGATGAGGGAGCACCAAAATGCTCAGGTGCTCGTTACTCAAGTCGAACTTTCCGCGATGCTCGAGGGTTCGTTTCGAGTAACGAACCCCATTGAAGTCAATGGGCGACCCGAGCATTTTTGTATATCGCCGATGCTCGCTAAGGTTCTCATTTCTGAAAATCTGGGAAATTCAAGAAATTGACACTGAAACGGATAGGGCAGGCGAAGGGCTACATGTTGGGCTGCATCTCAAGTTCCCAGGTCCCACTATTAAGCCACAATAGCGGCAAGAGTGGGCCCCCCCCCCCAACAATTTTTTCTTCTGAAAAACCCTCATTAGCAAGGCATACCTCAGCTAAGCACCACACTACCTCCAACAAGGCACAATCACTGCCTGCATGACACTCCGCTGCCACTTCTCCTGGGTTACATGCTGCCCAACCCCCCCCCTTCCCCCCCGCACGACCCAGTGTCCACAGCGCACACCAAAGTGTCCTTGCGCAGCCTTCAGCTGCCCTCATGCCACACACTGGCCTCATAGCCACACCACCCTCATGTCTATTTATAAGTGCGTCTGCCATGAGGAGGAACCGGAGGCACACACTGCAGAGGGTTAGCAGGGCCAGGCAGCGACCCTCTTTAAAAGGGGCGGGGCGATAGCCCACAATGCTGTACAGAAGCAATGAGAACTCCAATCCTGTGCCACCTCCGTCAGGAGCTGCAAACGTGGGCATAGCAATGGGGAATCCATGTGCCACACAGTATTCATTCTGTCAAGGTGTCGCATAGCTCAATCCACACTGCAAGGGGAAAGCAGTCAGCGCTCTGCCCCCTACCCAAGTCAGTCAGTGCCTTTGTGCCAGACAGGTCAAACACCACAATGGGAACTAAGTTTGCACCAACAGCATAGGTGGGTCCTAGGAAACCCAAGACATGAACAAAAAATTGATCTGAGCGGCCAAACATGGCATAGGCCTCGGCCCACACATTCAGCAATCCTAGGCTGGAAGCGGACTTTCACTGCACCCAGGACATAGGCCTCTGCACAAACCATCAGCAATCGCGTGCCTACAGCGGACTCCAATGCTAGCGTAGTAGCATAAAAGCACTATCCGTACAAGAAAGACAGATCTACCAATCTCAAAACATTTTGCTGAATTTCACCATACAATCAGTCAGCTCAAATTTAGGGTCATTGACTCTGTTGCCCCACTGCCTCAAGGTGGGGACCGGGAGGGAATCCTTAAATGTAAAGAGATCCGTTGGATACACGAACTTGATACCCTTTCCCCCAAGGGTCTTAATATAGAGTATCCCATTATGTCCTGTATATAAATAGGTCCAGTTGATAGTCATGTGTCAGACTAATGTGCACTTTCTCTATCTGCAAATTATGTATACATAATCTCATCTACGGTATTTGATTTTAATTACCTTTTATTTTATGTTACAGATACCTGTTTGATGCATGTGCTCCGGACTCCTTGTTGTTCCATTACTTGTTGTTTGGCTTCCAGTATAAACTCCCCCCCCCCCCAAAAAAAAATATTTTGTGCATTAATGTGTGCTAATGTGCATAATAAATAAATATGATATCATTCTATGTATTGGCTGCTTTATGAGGTATCACTATAGGTTATGATAATAGAGGGAGCTGTACTCTAATTGTTGGACCCATGAGTCATATGTATGAGATATGAACTATGATTAAAGACATATTGCTGTGAGATATGGTAGATTATTGATTATTAATATATTAGGGTTATTACCCAAGATTATTTATATTTTGACATTTATTTCAATAATGGACATCATTTTCTCCATATCTCACTCTCCAATAAAAAGTTTGTTGCTAAATCAACATACAGATATATGAGGCTGATCAATATTACCATTATTGTTTAATGTTGCTGTGGAATATATATATATATGTGTATATATGTATATATATATATATATGTGTATATGTATATGTGTGTGTATGTATGTATGTATGTATGTATGTATGTATGTATATATATATATATATATATATATATATAATATGGATTTGTTGTGTTGGAGCTAGTTTTCCCTATAAGACTACCTATAAACAGCATCTTATTTATAATTAATACTGTTTGCCACTACATATAGTCTTCTCCGTGGACCAGCGATACTTCTATTGCTATTAGAGCAGTGGAACTGCTAGCGCATGCGCACTTAACTTCTGAAGTCTCTTTTACTAAATAGAGTCCAATAGTTATATCAGCGGCATCGCAGGACTCCAGGCGCATGCGCGATCAGTCCCTCAAGATTCCTCTTGCTCTTCTAAATCTCGCGATAGTGGCTAAATCATGCACAGGCGCACTCGTTCAGATGACAAACCGGAAGCATCGGGAGCCATGGAGGACGTGAGCACATGCGAATTAGGTACTGTTCAGCTGTTACATGTGGGATTTTAATTGTTGTTTCACTATATATAGTCTGTAACTAAGGGTGTATTTGTACTTGACAAAGATCACTGTGTTGATCGAAACGTCGTATGTGTGTGGAGGAATAAAGGAAGAAGTTTTACTGCATCGCTGTCTGCTGCCACAGTATTTTCCTTCTTGATTGCGCTAATGATTGCAGCATCACCGCTCACCATCTGGGTAGACTCCTCAAAGTTTCCAAGGACCTGGCAGATGTCTGCCAACCAGGCCCACTCTTCTGTAAAGAATTGAGGAGGCTGACTCCCACTACGCCGCCCATGTTGGAGTTGGTATTCCACTATAGCTCTACGCTGCTCATAGAGCCTGGCCAACATGTGAAGCATAGAGTTCCACCGTGTGGGCACGTCGCACAGCAGTCAGTGCACTGGCAGATTAAACCGATGTTGCAGGGTCCGCAGGGTGGCAGCGTCCGTGTTGGACTTGCGGAAATGTGCGCTGAGCCAGCGCACCTTTCCGAGCAGGTCTGACAAGCGTGGGTAGCTTTTCAGAAACCGCTGAACCACCAAATTAAAGACGTGGGCCAGGCATGGCACGTGCGTGAGGCTGCAGAGCCGCCACCAGGTTACGGCCGTTGTCACACACGACCATGCCCGGTTGGAGGCTCAGTGGCGAAAGCCAGCGGTCGGTCTGCTCTCAGACCCTGCAGCAGTTCGTGGGCCATGTGCCTCTTCTCTCCTAAGCTGAGTAGTTTCAGCACGGCCTGCTGACGCTTGCCCACCGCTGTGCTGCCACGCCACGCGACACCGACTGCTGGCGACATGCTGCTGCTGACACATCTTGATTGTGAGACAGAGGTTGCGTAGGAGGAGGAGGAGGAGGAGGAGGGTGGTTTAGTGGAGGAAGCATACACCACCGCAGATACCACCACTGAGCTGGGGCCCGCAATTCTGGGGGTGGGTAGGACGTGAGCGGTCCCAGGCTCTGACTCGGTCCCAGCCTCCACTAAATTCACCCAATGTGCCGTCAGGGAGATATAGTTGCCCTCTCCGCCTGTGCTTGTCCACGTGTCCGTTGTTACGTGGACCTTGGCAGTAACCGCGTTGGTGAGGGTGCGTACAATGTTGCGGGAGACGTGGTCGTGCAGGGCTGGGACGGCACATCGGGAAAAGTAGTGGCGACTGGGAACCGAGTAGCGCGGGGCCGCCGCCGCCATCATGTTTTTGAAAGCCTCCGTTTCCACAAGCCTATACGGCAGCATCTCCAGGCTGATCAATTTGGCTATGTGCACGACGGCGTACTTGCGTTCAAACAGTTGCGCTAGCGACGGCTGGACGCTGCGCTGAGAGACATTGCTGGATGGGGCCGAGGACAGCGGAGGTGAGCATGTGGGTGCAGGCCAGGAGACGGTCGTGCCTGTGTCCTGAGAGGGGGGTTGGATCTCAGTGGCAGGTTGGGGCACAGGGGGAGAGGCAGTGGTGCAAACCAGAGGCTTGCACCACTGAATGACATCACTGAATGACATCATTGAATGGCTGTGATTGGTTAATCGGGCACTGGCTGATGCAGTGCTCCTCGGATACATGGAATACAGCAGCAACCACAGAGTACTAGAATGGAGGCAAATACTGACACAGAGACTAGTGTGGAGTATATGACTTGTGACCAGTGTCCGAACAAGCTTTCAACCAGTCCCTGAATGGATCGTCTATGCCAGAGTTATCAGCTAGTTCATTTTATTATGCATTTACCCCTTCCAGTGCTCAGGTATCATCTGGTGCCGTGTTATTAGGAATGAAAGTACAACAATATCCTCCAATCATTTTACAAACTTCTCCTTTTTCTGCTAGAAACATATCAAGAGCCATTCTATTTTGCCATGTAATAAGTAAGGTATGTCCTAGTTGTTCCTCTAGGCCCCTAATTGCATCTCTTGTATAATTAACAAATCTCTGTTGGTTATAGTATGTGTAATTAATCCAGTCTACATTTTTATCCACTGTTGCCCACCATGCAAGAAGAGACTCAAACCCGCTGCAGCCATCTGATTTCTTGCCCTATACTCGTTCAGTACCCCCCTTAGGACCCCTGATGGCGTCAAAGGAACCTTTGGGAGAGGAATTCCTAGTTTTCCGGACACGGCCCTTGCTGTTGCCCTCGGAGGTCATGAGGTGCACAGGCATTATCAGTTGTACCAAAGCACAATCCCGTTAGGGCCTGTACCTGGCACCTGTTCTAGGTACCTGTGACCACACAACCATCACACGTCTGCGTGTGCTCTTTGTAGCTCAGGCCATATCCCAGAAAACAGTGTGCCTCCATGGTTCTCCTCTCCATATAGTGTCCCTCAGGCAGTCTCCCGTAGTCTGCCTTGGTCCCATTACCAGGTAGCGCAAAGCAAGTATAACCCCAGGATCAGAGACAACAGCAGGTCCTTGCCCACAGGTGGAAACAGCAAACTCAATGTATAACATGGATCGCTTATCTGTGGGGTGTAGGTACAGTTAAGAAGCTTAATCCCACATTTTACGGTCATCACGGCTTGAAGACTTGTCATTACCTTTTTTTTTTATTCTTTATTTTTCAGATTATAACTTGATTACAGTTTACATAGTGTTCATTGCGCACCGTCACACCAACTTTATGAACATTACCATACCAAAGAATTAGAACAGTTTTTCTTTGTTGTGAATAAAAGGAAGACTTAACTTATTGCAACATTCAAGACTCGTTGTCCTTCTGTTCGTCATCTGTGTTTCTTTTCTTTCTATATTATATAAACTAACATGACCAATTAGACAGACGTGACACAAGGGGGATTAACCAGGGGGACACATTTAGGGGAAAAATAAAATAAAACTCAACCATTAAGTTGCGTGGAGTATAGCTATGTGGTCAGGTTTCGCTTTTGTCGTTTAGTGATCCATTAACGAGCGATATTCCTCAGATTCCTGGAACACCATCCAGTGATACCATATGTTCCTGAAGCTTTCCTGTGTGCCCCTTAGTGCCGCAGTGAAGTCCTCCATCTCCATGATCCTCCTTACTGTATTGAGCCATAGAGCCATTGTTGGTGAGGTTGTCTGTCTCCAAAGTTTAGGAATGCATGATCTTGCCGCACTCACTAGAAAACGTACTATAGATTCTTTGTAGGTCGCCAGTGGTATATCGCTGTGATGCAGGAGGAAGAAGGCCGGGGATTTTGGCAGGGGGTAGTGGGTGAATCTAGATGCTATCTGCCACACCTCTGATCAAAAAGCTCGCCAGGACCGAGCAGTCCCAAAAGACATGTAACATTGTCCCTTGCTCCGCCCCGCATCTCCAACATGTGGGGGGGACTGTCGGGAATATTCTATGCAAGTGGGAGGGCACCCTATACCACCTGGTGAGAACCTTGTATCCAGATTCTTGTATTTTGCTCAATATTGAAACCGAGTGTGTGATGATGAAAATTCTATCTCTTTCCTCCGGTGTAAGTGTGACTCCCAACTCTTCTTCCCATTTATTCATGTACTTAGGTGGTGAGGCCTCAGGTTGTGTGTTTAGTATGTTGTACATTTTGGATAGCGTATGCCTGAGGGTCCCTTCTCCCTACAGATGACTTCAAATTGTGTTTTTGGGCAGGCAAAAGTAGTGGGGCGGGGTAGCGTAGATAGAAAGTGTCTTACTTGTAATGCCTGCCATAATGGGAGTTGGGGTGAGTCCGTATTCCCTCTGAGCATTTCCAGTGGGAGCCACTGGCCTTCTTGCATAAAATGTTCTGCCCGGAATCTGCCTTCGGTAATCCTTGCACGGAATACTTTGTTCTCATTGCCTGGGGGAAATCTCGGGTTACCCAGAACCGGGAACATGGGTGAGGGCCTGGGAGAAATGTCTTTCCTGGCTAGTACTTTGATGGCGATCCCTAGCGTGGGGCCGATTGTAGGATGGAGTGCTAGTTCTGTGGGGGCTTGTCCCTCAGACCATGGGAGAGCTACTAACGGCGCCAGGGCTGCTGTTTGTTCTGTTGCTATCCACTGTTTAAGGGCTGCATGCCGGTGCCAGTCCACCATGCGTACTAAGTGTACTGCCTGGTGGTATTTTACGTAATCTAGTAGTCCCATGCCCCCCTCGCTTTTCGGCCGAGATAAAGTGTCTCTTGCTATCCGTGGGGCCTTTCCTGCCCATATGAATGTGGACGTGAGTGATTGTAAATGCTGGACGAAGAGCCTTGGCACTTGTATGGGAAGGGCCTGAAGTAGGTATAGTATACTGGGGAGTATATTAATTTTGATTATTGCTCCCCTGCCGAACCAAGAGAAAGTCCCTTTGGTCCAAGAGTTGAGGTCTTGTCGAATTTCGCTTAAGAGTGCTGGAAAGTAGGCGGGGTATAGGTCCTCAATGTTTGGCGTTAGCTTGGTCCCCAAGTATTGAATGTGATTCTTTTCCCACTGAAATGAGAACGAGTCCTTTAATTCCTCCACAAAATGTTGTGGGAGAGAGATGTTAAGAGCTGCTGACTTATGATAGTTTATTTTAAAGTTTGATATTTTGGAATAGTGGTTAATTTCTGCCAATAGGTTTGGTAAGGAGATTCGTGGGTTGGAGATAAAGAACAGGAGGTCGTCCGCATATGCGGCGATCTTATATTCTTCCTCCCCCACCGTGATCCCTTTAACGTTTGGGTTATTAAGTATTTGTGACAACAGTGGCTCCAGGCATATTATAAAGATCAGTGGCGATAGAGGGCAGCCCTGCCTTGTACCATTTGAAATGGAAAATGGCTTTGAAAGCTGGCTGTTTACTCTAACGGACGCGGATGGGCTGGAATATAGGCCTGTAATCCAGTGTAACATGTTAGGGCCCATACCCACGTGGGTAATTGTCGCAAATAGGAAGTCCCACTCCACCCTGTCAAATGCCTTTTCTGCATCTGTGGATAAAAGGCATATCGATTTGGAGAGTCTGTGCGCCTGGTGTATTAGGTTAATGGCTTTGGTTGTGTTGTCCCTTGCCTCTCTTAATGGGACGAAGCCGACTTGGTCTTTGTGTATTGTTACATAAGTAGGGGGAGATCCTATTTGCCAGAATTTTAGAAAATAATTTCAGGTCTGCGTTAAGTAAAGAGATGGGGCGGTAGCTCTGGCATTGCGCTGGGTCCTTCCCTTCTTTAGGGATGACCGCTATGTGTGCTGTTAGGGTATCTCTAGGTATTTTGTTTCCGGATGTTATGGAATTGAAGGCTTGGATGAAGTGGGGTGTAAGTGTTTCTGCGAATTTCTTATAATATGATAGGGTTAGCCCATCTGGACCTGGCGCTTTCCCTGTCTGAGAGTCTGTCAGCGCTTCTGCTAGCTCAGTCGGGGATATTGGGGCCTCCATCAGTTCTATGGCCTCCTTTGGGAATCTGCGAATGTTTGATCATTGTAGGCATTCGTGGATCCTAGCTTTCTTGTGTTCTCTGGCTTGCTCGGACTGTGGTGGAGATTGGTTATATAAAGAGTAGTAATATTGCCAAAACGCTTCTGTGATTTGTTCGGGAAGATGTAGTGTGTGGCCTTCGGAGTTCTTAATGTGTAGAACGTAGGCCCTAGCTCTTGCTGCGCGGAGGGCCCGGGCCAATATGCAGCTCGGTTTGTCTCCAAATTCAAAGAAATGACGTCTACATTTCGTCAGGCTCACTTTTGCCTTTCCCAGACAGTGGGAACGGACCTGCTCCTTCAACCGTAGTAATTCTGTTCCCTTCTCTCTGTCTAGTGTCGATTTGTGGGAGGACTCTAGTGCCTGGATCTGATCTAGGAGTCCCCTGAGATGTGCGCTACGTTCCTTTTTAATGCGTGAGCCAAGGCCTACACAGAAACCCCGTATCACGCACTTGTGTGCTTTCCATACCGTTAGTGGGTCAACCTCTGGAGTGACTTTGTGTTCAAAGTATTTCCTTAATGTTGTGCGGATTTCGTCTGAGTTCGCCGTGTATTGAATATCCAATGCCATATTCTATTGTGCAGGGTAGGTAATTTCAGCGCTAGTATGATCATTGCGTGGTCTGAAAATGTGATGGTGTCTATTGTAGCCGAGACTAGATTCGCTAGGGATGAGAGTTGGAGGAGGAAAAAATCGATTCTGGAGTATGAGTTGTGTGGTTGGGAAAAGAACGTGTAGTCCTTTGTGGTGGGGTGTAAGGTTCTCCAGGCGTCTTCCAACTGATACTTGTGTAATGTATTTTTGATCCTGCGGTACGCTGACCTGGGAAGGTTACCGCTGCCTTTAGATGTGTCTATTCTTGGGTCCAACGGCATGTTAAAATCTCCTCCCAGGACCAGGGTGCCCTCCTGAAATTCCTCCAGCTCCTCCAGGATCTCCTCTAAGAAGGACACCTGGTTGGAGTTGGGTGAATAGATGGCCGCTAGTGTGATTTGTGTGCCAGTGAGTTTCCCCTTGAGGAAAATATATCTACCTCCCGGATCACAGCGGACCTCTTCCTGCTCCCATGGGACGGAGTTGGCGATAAGGATGGAGACCCCTTTGGACTTGGATTCCGCATTTGTGCTGTGGTAGGTGTTTGGAAATCTGTCGTTTGCAAATCTGGGGCTTTTGTTCGTGCGGAAGTGGGTCTCCTAGATAAAGGCCACATGTACTCTTCTTTTCCAGAGGAGGTGGAGGATGGAGGACCTCTTCTCTGGCACGTTCAGTTCCTGCGCATTAATGGAGATTATGGAGAGGTTAGCGGAGCCTGACATTGCGAAAGAGAGAAGATCAGGTTGCAAAAAGAAGGGGTAGTGAAAGCACCAAGTTGAGAATCAGGAAAGATATAGAGAGAGAGGGGGAAGGAGAGGGGAGAGTGGAAGAAGAAGAGAAAAAAAAAGAGGAGGGGGGATGGACACTTACACGACACACAAGGAAAACTAATCCGGGACAAACACAACTAAGGCTAGCCCGGTGGCTAGCAACTATATTTTAGTCAGGGAGCCTGTTTCCCCCCCTCAAAAAAGGGGTTAAGCCAGGCCCCCTGATGCCCTACTGGAGGTAACGTGGAAGTGCACTTACTGTTAAGGCCGCTGTCTAACTCGGAGATCAGATAACAAGGAAAACGACCACCGATTCCGTATCTGTTCCTCTATAACCTTCTTACTCGGAACTTGCGGGATGCCACTATCATTAGAAGTAGTACTGTGGGAAAAAAACAAGAGGAAGCAAAGAGACAAAATTAGACAGCTTTCAGCCCGTCCGGCGGGTAAGAGACTGGGGAACGCGCCGCCGTCATTCGTAGGGTATCTGCTGGCGGGGCACAATAAGTCTCGATTTCTTTGATTGGTTGTTAGTCTCGGTCCCTGCTGCCTTGCCGGTTGGAAAGGTTCCCTGGGTCCTTCGCGGGTCACGGGTTGCTCTGTGCCGTGTCCATGGGCATAGTCCAGTCTGGAATGGGCACCGCCAGGACTTCTAGGAACCTGAAAGCTCTGTCCAGGTCTGTGGGTGATCTGACGGTGTACAGGCGGCCTCGCTTGTGTAATATTAAATGAAAGGGGTGGCCCCATTTGTAGGTCGCGTCCGCCTGGCGTGCTGCGTCCACAAGTGGTCTTATCAGTCACCGACTATTGAGGGTCAGTCTGGAGACATCTGGTAAGATAGTAATTTCCACTCCGTTAAAGTTAACTGGACCTCTTTCCCATGCCATGCGTTGGATTTCCTCCTTTTGTCTGTAAAAGTGCACTCGGCAGATGACATCCCTTGGCAGATTGGGGTTCCTTGTTCTCCCGCCCATCATTCTGTGGACCCTGTCCAGCTCTATTGTCCTGTCTTCCGGACGGCGTAGTAGCTTGTTGAAGACGGTTGTTACACACTCATAGAGCGCTTCTGGCGCCTCTCAGCTTTAGGTTGTTGCAGCGGCCTCTGTTTTCGACGTCGTCGAGGTGGAAAGTTAACTCACTGAGCTGTTTCTGCTGTTTTTCTATGAAGCTTGTTAGCTGTTGAAAGTCCATATAGGAGACCTCGGGGTTCTCTTCTAGCGCCATCACCCGTTCTGTAAAGGCCTGTACTGAGTGGTTAACTGCCGCGATGGCCCTCTCGTGTTTCTCTTCTATACATCGTATCTGCATCTCTAAGTCTGTTTTGGTCGGTAGGGCACGTATAATGACCCAGAGTGCTTGTAGTGTTTGGGAATCGTCTGCAGGTGGCGCTGTATGATTGCCAGGAGCTTCTGTTTCGGGAAATTACTGGGAGCTGTAGTCATGGAAGGTATTTATATCTCTGCTGTTGTCTCTCTGTTGAGAAGGAGGTCGGGCGATAGGGATAGGATTATCTCCCTGCATTACCCCGCTCTTGCTTGGGTTGTCCTTCCGGGGAGGGGTATGGTCTGCATCAGGTCCCTTTCTGCCACCCTTTGCGTTAGGGCTGTGTCCCTGGCTGGGGGTTTCATGGGATTCATTACCAATTGTGTAGAGTGTGGGTACAGTGGAATGTCTCGCTGGTGACCTCGGGGTCTCTGCCCTATTCCCCCTCCCATCCTGTTCAGGGTGTTGGGCTCTGTTTGGTGGTGAGGTACCTGGGTTCTTGGTCCACTGCTCCCTTAGTCCTTCTTGCTGCCCCTGCTCCGTGTTGGTGTGGAGCTGCGCTGCTCCTCCGGCATTTGAAGGTGGTGCTTCTGCACCCTGTACTGGCTGCCCGCTCTTTTCTGTCTGTAGCCCCTGGGTCTAGTCGGCAGGGGATTTTCTCCTTCCCTCAGGGTATGGCTCTGCTCCGCTGTTGTATGGGCTTCTCTCTCTGCCCTGGCGGTGTGCCAGCATGGGGCTCTCCTGCCTTCACCTGGCCTGTGGATAGGGTTGCTGGATCTCCACTCTGCTTCAGCGCGGGCTTGTCGCGCTGACCCAGTGCCATGTTGGAGAGCCGTCTTCCCGCTCCGGCGGCGTGTGTTCCGTGCAGGAACCGACTTATAGGGGATCCCTGGATCTGTGGCTGGTCTGCCTTCCTCTTCCCCACTCTAGTCATCATCGGGTATGGGCTATTTTCTTTGTTTTCTGGTTTTCTGAGAGTCAGTGGCAGCGGAGCTCTGAGATGTGCGGCCTCCCTCTCCTATGCCAAGCCACGCCCCCCATGCCACTTGTCATTAACTTTTATCTATCGTACAGTCATGTCTTTCTATCTCATATAATTATTAATAACATATAATTCTCTATACACTTAACCGCTTAATCCTCCAACCTTAACAACCCCCCCTCAGGAATTTCTCTTATCAAGGAGAGGTGATGGAGTAAGATAAACAAAGCTTTAACTGTTTTAGACTCCTACAGCTAACTGCAGTATCCTTGGAATATTTTTCCCTTAATAGGAACACTCAGGTCTCACATTATTAACAACTTAATTATTATTATTTTTTCTTACATGACATTATCACATTGAAAACACCATTTAACAATCAAACGCACTGCAAACCAATTACAGAACTAACATGTACACAAATAACAGCAAGAATGTATGTTCCCTATTCACACAAGTTTATATTAAACTTAATTCCTGATCATCTTCATTACAAGTCTATTCATTTCAAGCAAGCAGAGCATCGCTCTCAGACTACTACGTTAGAGAGTCAGTCACACACTCCCCCCTCCCTTCTTCTCACTAAACTCTAAAGCTGAAAGGTGAGGGTGAAAGTGAAACAAGCATTCCAATGTAACAGATGATTTAACCATTTGTGAGCTAACCCCACCACACAGAGCCAGCACTCAAGCCATTGTTTGTCAACTTCATTTAATACTACTGTAAACTTTCATTCCTTCACTGTCTTACCCCAGGACTATCTGCATCATGTAATCATCTCTGCTGTCCTGCTGCCTACTATCTCTGATCCTTGTCAGCACTACCGTCATCCATAGCAACCTGTCCCCTCACTACCTGACACTTATCTGAAGGAGACCATACATATTCCTCTGCTACGACTAAATATCCCACAGTATCATACTGACCCTATCTTATAACCCATATCACAGTTATAGACTAAAATGTATATACTTTAATGGAAATTTAACTTAAAAACATGAATGGGCTCACACACATGCGTATCGCATGGACGAACAAAACAACCACACAAAAACACAAAGGTCGCCTCTTCCTTATCTCAGGAAACTTATGGAGGCTAGAAAAATCAATATTGATAAAGGACTACTAATGTTATGTCCTCTATTTTTTATTTATATCACATAGGAGGTAAGAGGAAGGCTCTATCTGCTGTAGGGCGCCTGTAAGTATAATGCCCCCCGCAGAGTATTTTAGGTAGGGAACCTCTTCCTAACAAAAATTCGCCCCTCTGTGATTACAGTATAGCGCTTAGCGCATGACGAGATGGTTCAAATAGGAGAAACTCCAAGAGAACTAGACCCTTATGCGCAAGAATTACGGCGCAGACCAGGGTTATTCAATTGCAGTATGCTCGGCTCAACGCGTTTCCCCACACGAATGTGGTTCATCAGGAGCACAAATATTTTGAAGAAAGAATGATAAATCAGGATGATAACTGATTCTGCTTTTTGTTGTTTTTTCGTGATAAATAGATATTTTAAAATATTAGAACAGGGTGGCTTGGGAAAGCGCAATTTATGTGCTCGATCATATATAGACTGGATCACAGCATCTGATTTATTCAGGACAATTTCGAGCACTAAATCGCCATGGCGTGTCTCTATAGCCAAGTTCTTGGGAAATCCACACAATGGATAGCTATAGTGACAAATAACAGTACAGCTAGGGCTGAATGCGATTCACCACAAAAAGCCCACAAGTAGATCTTGCCCAGAACTAGGTATTGATTGCCGCAGGCAAAAGAAGTTGTTGCAGAGATAAATGCAACAGCCCCAAAAAGGCTAATAAGCCCTAGAGATTTTTTGACCCTTATTTGGTGTATTAGCTGCAGATGGTGCAGCCAGTTTCAAGAGTCAGCAGCTCATGAACAGCAAATAGTTGTTGCAGAGATAAATGCAACAGCCCCAAAAAGGCTAATAAGCCCTAGAGATTTTTTGACCCTTATTTGGTGTATTAGCTGCAGATGGTGCAGCCAATTTCAAGAGTCAGCAGCTCATGAGCAGCAAATGGTTGTTGCAGAGATAAATGCAACAGCCCCAAAAAGGCTAATAAGCCCTAGAGATTTTTTGACCCTTATTTGGTGTATTAGCTGCAGATGGTGCAGCCAATTTCAAGAGTCAGCAGCTCATGAGCAGCAAATGGTTGTTGCAGAGATAAATGCAACAGCCCCAAAAAGGCTAATAAGCCCTAGAGATTTTTTTGCTGTTCATGAGCTGCTGACTCTTGAAACTGGCTGCACCATCTGCAGCTAATACACCAAATAAGGGTCAAAAAATCTCTAGGGCTTATTAGCCTTTTTGGGGCTGTTGCATTTATCTCTGCAACAACTTCTTTTGCCTGCGGCAATCAATACCTAGTTCTGGGCAAGATCTACTTGTGGGCTTTTTATGGTGAATCGCATTCAGCCCTAGCTGTACTGTTATTTGTCACTATAGCTATCCATTGTGTGGATTTCCCAAGAACTTGGCTATAGAGACACGCCATGGCGATTTAGTGCTCGAAATTGTCCTGAATAAATCAGATGCTGTGATCCAGTCTATATATGATCGAGCACATAAATTGCGCTTTCCCAAGCCACCCTGTTCTAATATTTTAAAATATCTATTTATCACGAAAAAACAACAAAAAGCAGAATCAGTTATCATCCTGATTTATCATTCTTTCTTCAAAATATTTGTGCTCCTGATGAACCACATTCGTGTGGGGAAACGCGTTGAGCCGAGCATACTGCAATTGAATAACCCTGGTCTGCGCCGTAATTCTTGCGCATAAGGGTCTAGTTCTCTTGGAGTTTCTCCTATTTGAACCATCTCGTCATGCGCTAAGCGCTATACTGTAATCACAGAGGGGCGAATTTTTGTTAGGAAGAGGTTCCCTACCTAAAATACTCTGCGGGGGGCATTATACTTACAGGCGCCCTACAGCAGATAGAGCCTTCCTCTTACCTCCTATGTGATATAAATAAAAAATAGAGGACATAACATTAGTAGTCCTTTATCAATATTGATTTTTCTAGCCTCCATAAGTTTCCTGAGATAAGGAAGAGGCGACCTTTGTGTTTTTGTGTGGTTGTTTTGTTCGTCCATGCGATACGCATGTGTGTGAGCCCATTCATGTTTTTAAGTTAAATTTCCATTAAAGTATATACATTTTAGTCTATAACTGTGATAAGGGCCAAATAATTTAGTCTATAGACTTTTTCCGTCTCTGTGACAAGTATCTTATAACCCACACTTAATAAGGTAGACTACATATCATCAACACACAGAGGACAGTGATGGAGGGTTCTTACTATTCCTGCACAAGTCAAAGAAGGCACTAATCACTAGTGTTGTGTACTACAATCAGTGCAAGCATTGGGATGCTAGGTAAAAGGTACATCTATGGGAGGTGTGAAGCCAAGGTGGCGCCTGGGCGACAGCCGAGGGTATTGCAGCAGGTACTAAAATGGCCGCAGGCCATGACTAGCACTAAAATGGCCACCAGGGATGTGGCCTGACTAAGAGTACTATCAAGCCAGGCAAGCATCTAGCCACGCCTTATTCCTTTGTGTACAATGCCAACAAGTCCCTCATCTGACACATATCTATAATAATCTTTATGTGTATAGCGCCAACATTTCCACAGTGTTTACATAGACAGGGGGAATACAGAAAGACAAAAGTACAAAAAATACAGAACCACGGATACATAGTAATCAGCTGATGGAAACAATAGGGGTGAGGGTTCTGCTCCATCGAGCTTACACAAGTAATGGGGTGATACAGAAGGTAAAGGGGCTGGAGATGTGCACAGTATAGCGGGGTGGAGAGTGAGGGATGCTATATACAGACAATGGTCAGAGCTCTTCCACCATTCCCCCATCGTGTAGGATCGGGTAATATGATGATGACCTCTGACAATTTCAGGGCTGTCATCAATAGCGTTCCCCAGACTCACCAATACACCGAAAAGAAATGTTATTCCTGTTATTTTTGTCCTTACCGAGGAGGCCCATGGGGAAAGGGTGTGGATTTCTTCACCGAGTTGAGATGGAGACCACCTAATGTGCCCCCCCCCACCCCCTGTAATGGGCTAAACTAGACCCCCTCAGCACACTGTCCCTGCTCTGCCTGTGTTACCTTTTTACAGTGAGAATGGTGAATCCAGGTCTGCCATTCAGCAATCTTTATTGCAGCAGGAGTGGTCAGGAGTACCTGGTAAGGTCTTTCTCACTTTGGGGTCTTCCAGTTCTTTTTCTTTATCCCCTTGATGAGGACCCAATCACCTGGTATTATTTCCCTTAGTAATGCTTTAGCCACTGAGGCTTCATGCGACTGACCTGTGAGAAACACTTCTATCCACTTGGCTAAAGCATCTATAATAACTAGGCAGTATTTCTTACCTTCACATTTGTTTAATTCTATGTAGTCCATACAAATGTGTTGGAGGGGATACTGAGGTGTAGGACAGCATCCCCTCCATGGTCTTGTATTATTTGTGCTAAACACAAGGCACAAGGGAATATAAGATAAACAAAAATTTTTAGAGTAGTTTGTAAACGCATAGGCTGTGAATACTTTCGATATGAGTGCTACCATCCCCCCTGTTGAGAAATGACACAGGCCATGGCTCAAATTTGCTGCATATCTGAAGAACGATTTAGGTAAGATAGTTTTTTTTCCTTCTGCGGAGATGTCCAACCCATCTACAAAGAGTGTATTCAGCATCTACAAGAGATACATCCTGCAGATCTGGTCTGGGTAACACCTTATGTGCCATCTCTCCTAGACAGTTGTATGGAGGACCGTCTGAAGAAATAGGCAGTAAGGTAGATGGATGGAGCGTAGTACATCCCTCAGTTGTCAGGTGTGGCTGTGAGAGCAGTAGTGTCATGTAGGAGGGATGTCTGGAAGGACAAAGATATGAGTATAACCAACTGCGTGCGGTACACAGTGTGAGTGGCGGAACAGCACTATAGTGGCAGGTCTGACTGCTTCAGCTGCCGCTGCTACCGCTTGTACACAGGGTGGGAGCGCTCGGCCACTGGATCTAGTCTGCAGGAGTAGTATGCCAGCGATCTGTTTCCCACTGTGTGCCTGAGTTAACACAGAGGTCATATATCCTTCCCTTGAGTCAACAGCACAAAGAGCTTGCTGTAGTTCAGCAGCCCCCAAGACTGATGTGCCCACCAGAGTCTGTTTTAACCTGACAAAGGCTTCCTCAGAGGGTGCATCCCACTGGATCCTGTCAGCTGCAGAAAGAGGTTCATCATAGATGAGTCTGGTAAGAGGTGCTGTCAGGGATGCATAATTTAGGATCCAGGCTCTGCAGACGTTTGTCATTCCCAAAAAGGACAGAATTTGCTCGTGGTTTTGGGACTTCCAGAATTGCTTGCCTACCTTCATCTGACAGGTTATACCCCAGATATTTAACTGTTTGCTGACAGTATTGGAGTTTCTACCTGTTTACTTTATGGCCTTGCTTATAAAGAAACCTCAAGGGTTCGACTGTGTCCCCCCACAATTCGCTCCACTGTCTGCTGCTAGCTACCAACATACAGTAGTAGCCCAGTTCCAGCATCCTAGAGGTAGTCAGCTAAGTTTGCTGACATAGCCTGGGAGAAAATTGTTGGAGATTCACAGCAGCCCTGAGGTACTCTGGTGAAGGTGTACCTAATTTTATCATAATATCTTATCTCAACCATTTTACTGGACATATTTAAGACTATATAATCTGACATTTCACAGGCTTATTTGTCTCTAGGTCTGTTATAACTGGTTCAGAGAGGGATTCCCTGTGGGTCCGTCCATTAACCCCTTTTACCATGATATGACTATTACTACATTTTACATTGGGTATATATTGGGATGTATTAATGCCCTGGTGGCTCCTGAGCCCACCAGGAAAGTAATCATCAGCCCATTCACCTGGAGATCTATCTCAGGCAGTAGAAATTGCCAAGAGATCCTCCAAGTGTTGTACATCCATCCCTCTTAGTCATTTTTCCCCAAGGTGCCTGTGAGCATTGTTTCTCTGGGCATCCTCAGGCAAAATCACCAGATTTCCAATCATTCAAACACACATTTAAATCCCCGAGCTGTATCCCACCTCTGCTTCTTCCTTTGCCTCTACTTTCACATCCTCTCGCTGTCCAATGACCTCTCTGACTTTCTTGAACCGTCGTGTCACATTCTTCTCCCTGTATAAAAACTCTCACTTTCCCAACCTTTTCTTTGTAAAACTTTTCTGCATGTTTTGCATATTCCAAAACATCCTGCAATGATCCCATCCTAAGGGTAATCATGTATCTCATTGTGGTGGAAGCCCAGTATATATCTATATGGATCGGTGGGCCTTGGCAGTAGACAGTTGTCAATTTAACATTCTGTATACATATTTGCTTTCTGTCTTGCTACAAATATAATGTTCTTACAGTTATGCAATAGGTACTTCCGCTCATATGAAAATATCTGTTTTATAACTCTGCTGACATGGGGAAGCCAACATGAAACTTCTGTACTCAAAACGCTGACAAGATAATATATAGTATAAACACGTTACATTTTCCATCTGTTTTGCAATTTTGGAGGACAGTATAACTCAGACGGACAACCACAGTCTGAAACAGCCACCGCAGAAATTACCCAAGCAATTTTACTGGAAACGTATGCAAATAATATGGGAGGTTTGTGCAATTTATAGTTCATGATGTAACATCCAATCATATCGAAGGAACCACACGTGGCTCCAGGACAACCCACTCATTTCATCCACCACCTGATGGCCAATCACAGATGACCGGAGGATGGAAGAATTGCAAGATGCTTATCCAATAATTAAACAATACGTTGTATCTATGTAATCTTTGACCTG